>NC_048299.1:251709490-251902214 GCF_013100865.1 Trachemys scripta elegans
CCCAGCCCTGGGCTCTCCCCCCACCCGCATCTCCTGCCACCTCAGCCCTGGGCTCTCCCCCCCCCCCCTGCACCCGCACTCCCTGCTGCCCCAGCTCTGGCCCCCACCTGCACCTCCTGCTGCCCCAGCCCTGGGTTCTCCCCCAAAGAAAGAATTGGGTGGACTAAATGGACATTGCACCCCACCTGAAGCCTAGCAAGGCAGGTACATGGATCCCACTAGAATTTAAAATGAAAAGTAAGGGAGGAGAGGCTCTACTAGACTGGGCTTTAGATACAGTACCAGGCATATAGGAGGATTTACACTTCTGAGCCATGGAAGCAGAAATTGACTTTTCTTTTCCAGATTTAGCTAATATTCAGAAAGGGAATCCAGCACCTGCCTTCCAGATTTGAACACCCTCAAAATTCAGGAGTGCTCAAGCTCAGTTTGGGCAGCTGTTACTTCATTTCTCCCAAATCAAATATACTGATCCACTGTAACTTGCTGTAGGAAAACGTAGAATAAATTGAGCAAGAAATGCTTCCCAGTGGTTATTAGGACCTAATAACTGTCCTAATAACTGGAATTGCTATTTTCAACAGCCAATGCTTTTTTTAAATTATTATTATTATTATTAAGTTTTAGTTTTTTGTTTAAAAGGAAAACAGTGATTTGCATTGGCAAATTCCCCATAGAAACAAAGAAGAACAAAAGAATAATAAAGGCACCTAAACTTTTCCTCATTTATGTAGGACAGTCTTATAATATGCATCCAGATAGCCTTCAATCACACAAGCTGAAAATTGTTCCACTTTACTGCAGTTCTGTAATCATATGGGAACCAATCCTGTCTGTGTTCTGTGCACATCCAAAATTCCTGCTGAATGACCGCCCTGGGAGCGAGTTACCAGTGACCCAGGGCTGGGGAGGCAGGAGGGTGCGGGGGAGGGAGGGGGGACAGCCAAAACTTTTTTTGCTTGGGGCAGCAAAAAACCTAGAGCCGGCCCTGCCCAGTACCACCCTCAATGCCTCAAGCAAGTTCTAAAAAAGATTTAAACACAGTCTAGCAGGAAAAGAGCTTTATCCAAGAGGTGCTGAGTGACTGAATTCAATAGGAATTGCGGGTTTGCAGGATACACCTTTAAGTGTGGACTACATCTTCTTTTGTGGGAATTTCTATTCCTTAGTGCACCATTTCTCTGTCAATTTTAGAGGGTGACATTACAAAATCAACACTTTCCGTGCACTTAGAGCCCCTCCCCCAAGGCTCCTCTCTTCTACTTGCTACTTGGAGTGGCTTCTTCTCTCTCCTGGCATGAGTTAGTGACACCTGGGACTTCCACCCAAGGTGATTCTTCTCTGTGCCTGAGACAGAAGGAGTGCTGTCTCCTGAGAAAACTGAATAATGCTACTACTGCCAGCAAGGGTATAAAACCCAGGATACAAGAAGCTATAAAGTACAGCACAAACCCCACAAAGAAATAACATTCCCACAAATAGTATACCAAAGGGGGACTTTACTGGAAGCAGGAAAATGGGATCAAGGATGGAAAGAGTGAAGGTTAAATAATAAACACCATCATATCAACAAATTTCCCATCTTCCAACACTCACAACTCTTCACAGTTCTTTCCCTGGCACCTTCCCAGGAAGGTGGTACACTGAGGATGAGTGTTGGGCACACTGACTGGCCTAAACACAAAGAGTCCTTTTACTGTGTCTCCTGCCCTGGATAAGGCAGGGTCCTCTCCTGGCTCCCCAGTCTGGAACCCTGGGGAGGTCTTGATTGGTTCTCAGTAGCTGGTGCCCGATTGTTGACAATCTGTACATTGGTCTCTACAGGGGTGAACTGTCAGCCCCATGCACTAGATCACACCTCACTTCAAAGACTTCCTTTATGGGACGAGGGAAATAATCAGAGACTCCCTGAGCTGTTCTGCTTCTCTCTCAGCTCCCAAATTCAAAGCTCAAAACTGAAACTGAACCTAGTTTGTCTCTAAGTCAGACTGTCCCCTCCCACAGAGGGGGGCTGAGCAGCCCTGGCTCGTCACTGAGGCAGACACCTCTCTATCGATCTCAGCAGGAGTTTCTAGTCCATTGTGTCCCCACCCCTGACTCCAGCATGCTGGGAAATGGTGTCAGAGGGTTTTCATAGTCATTACTGTTGTAGTCCCTTGGGTAGGCTTTACCCCCTAGTGGCTTGGCTGTAGCGCCAGTAGCTGGCAAACGCCAAGTGGGGTTCACACTTATCTCAACATAAAGTTCCCAAATATAAAATATTTAAGGCTGACTTCTGTGTTACTATTGTGAGACTGTTCAGTGCTTGCAAAATCATCTGAAAATCAACTTCTCTGCAGTGTGTATATTCCTCTCTGTTCTATCACTGCTACAAAAGGTAAATGAATGGTGCTGCAAAAGAATGGAAGCTAATAGCCATTTTAAGGCTTACTGGTGATTATTTTAATTAGCTAATAAACCAAAAGGAACAAACTTATTTAATCAAGATAGCAGATGTGTATGATGTAATACAATAAGTGCAGGATCTGCATGCAACGCATGCTAGCAAAGAGATGGTGAAGGATGAGTAAGTAATGTAATAATATAGAATTAGCAAGAGAAGAGAGGCTGAAGGAGAAACGAAGGTTAGGATGACAGATGAAAGGAGAAAGTAAATAAGGAAAAACTAATCAAGTGGGGTAAAGGGCCTGGGGTATGGAGAAGAAAAGCTAAAATCTGTGGATAATGAAGAAAGGGAAGGCACTGGTAACGAGGTTTAGCAATCTTCGCCTTTCTGAGGTCATTAAACTGAGTACTATGCAGTTTACTGTGTGCAGATCATTCAGAAGAGACCGTAAAAGCTGAAATCCTTTCTGCTCATCATGACTGCTAAACATCCCACAGCACTTTGCCATGAGTGGTGTCTTCCTCCAGAGGCCTGGGCTAAATCTTCTCTCTCCCTTTACAGACATGCAGGATGCTGAACAATAAACACCCTGCACCCCACAAGGAGTTACATTTCAGGATATCACTAGTCAACAGTGGGGATAGGAGCTGAGACCTTCACCCTCAAATACACAGGTCTCCAAAACTTGAACTAAAGGATTAACTATGTTAGCTGTTGACAGCAGTACACTCTTATTCCCTGTGTGAATGAGCCCCTGGAGCAGGGACATAGAACACTTAGCCACCACATTACACACTCATTCTGTGCTGTGGATTTCTTATTCCAAGCATCTGAAGTCCACAGCAATTCAAATTCCCGATATAAGCTACCACTTTCCCCCCACGGTGCGGTGTTGAAGGGACAGTGAACAGACCCTTAGTACTAAAATCACAGGTCTGTGCCACTTGATCTTATATCCATTTGACTTAGCCCAGCTAATCCAAATCTTATTTAAAAAATCAGGTGTCAGTTTGCTAGAGAGCTAAACCATTGTTTCAGAAGGTGTAGGCATTTTCTGGTAAGTTCCGCCCAGGCTTAGAAGAAAGATGTAGATACATTCTTCCCTCTCTGAAGAAATGTCCTTTCTATACAGCACCTTTATAGAAAACAGAATCTTCTATGGTAAATCACTACGAAAATATTTTCTTGTAATTGTCTCCTTTCAGTGGTTTGGATAGTATAAATTATTCAGTGGAGATGGGAGGACAGAGATTGCTGTGGAACTGCAGCAATTGAGAGAGCGCTTCAAAGGCTCAGTCCCTTGAAAGCCTCCCTTGCCAGCGAATCTTACAGCATATGATGAAGTAACCTGCTTCCTAGTCTGTGCCCTGTCAGCAAGGTGACTGTGGGTTACAGAAAGGTGAGGCTCTTGGGGATGCTTTGAGCCCGGGGGAGAGACTGGCATAAAGTGATTACCTTATTCCCAGAGAGTATCCTCAAGTTAACTACTAATTGATCTTTTATTCTAATGTGACACAAATGATGTGAATGAAATCTGAAGGCCAATCTCTTGCCACTAGTGTCAATGAAATCTTTGCCAATGACTTCAGTGAACACAGGATTGGGGCCATAGTTTCTAGCTCAGGAAAGCATTGGTGTCGAGTGAATTATTGTCCCATCAGGCACAATAAAAAGGGGGTGGGAGACTGGTGAGGGCAGAACATGTTGAGAGAACATATCTTTTGATTAGATCCCACTGTTTTCAAGATGAGAAATCCCCTTTGCTATTGACTATAATTTGGTTTACTGGCATAAGGAATGACTAATTCATTATTTTAGTAACTTGTTTTCTTATTATGGTAGAAAAGAAATAAACAGCTGCAAAACTCCCATAAACAATTGCTTTGGTACTGCTAAATTAATTTTTTGCCTATTTTTGACATATATTCTAACTCCATCTCCAGTACTGCAACAGCCACCTCAGTCAAAGGCAAACTAACGAAATTCAGTTCAGCACAAAAAATTTCAATCTAACAGCCCGGTAAACTATTCGTGATAGCTATTTATACTATGTAATTCCTTTACTTACCTGATGGTGTGCTGACTAGCTCCTCAATACACTAGTTTGTTTTCATTAGGCTCATTTATAGTCTTTAGACAAAACAAAAAATGAGGGTTTTTTTTCTATTATTTCAAAATATTTTTTCTTTTCACCAAGTTTCAAATGGAAAGATGTATATAAAATTGTGAATGGCCAAAATGGCTTGATTAAAATAGGAACTGGCCCAAATCTCTCTTTTATATACATGTGGTGGCTACCATCTTGGCCAACACCAGAGATTATGTTGGTACCTCCAAAAAGCATGACCCTCTACAGCTTGAGCTAAAGAGCCAGGCTCTCTAGCTGAAGGCTATAACAGACTCACATCCTCTGCGCATTAGGCACAGATTGAGACTAATAGTACATACTGACCAGTGGGTTACATACATGCATATGAACTACTACATATATCTACAGTATCGGTACCAAAAGGAGTGTAGTTTACAGTTGGTTTACTACGGTTGTCTTGATCATAACCTGGTATAATTCAGTAGTATTTTTAACCAGAATATAGCTGCTAGTAGAGCATTTTCCATAAAGGCCCTTGACTGCAATACTCACTTTCCACCTTGGTCCTCCACTGCCTGAATTTAACACTATGTCCTTGTAAGGAATTTTAGCTGAGAACTATGCTGTTTATGGTGAGCTGTTTATTATGACTCAAGCCAGAGCCCTGAACAAGGGGTGGAAGTAAAAGGGGAGTTCTTACTCCCTTGTGGGAACATGTAGTCTAAGGCTGGGTCTACACTACCCGCCTGAATTGGCGGGTAGAAATCAACCTCTCGGGACCCGACGGGACGCGACAATCGATCCCCGAATCGACACTCTTACTCGACCAGCGGAGGTGGGAGTAAGCGCCATCGACGGGAAGCCGCAGAGGTCGATTTTGCTGCCGTCCTCACAGCGGGGTAAGTCGGCTGCGATACATCGAATTCAGCTACGCTATTCACGTAGCTGAATTTGCGTATCTTAAATCGACTCCCCCCTGTAGTGTAGATGTAGCCTAAGTTACAATCATGCCTCAAGTATAGGTCTATCAGACATAGGTGCCTACTCTGTGGGTGCTCCCAGGGCTGGAACACCTATGGAAAATAATTAGTGGGTGCTTAGCACCCATCAGTAGCCAGCTTCCCCTCCCCCAGTGCCTCCTGCCTGCCGGTGGCCCTGCTGATCAACTACTCCCTCTCCCTCCCAGCACCTCCCGCCTGCCACGATCAGCTGTTCTGTGGTGTGCAGGAGGCACTTCGGGGGAGGGGATGGGGCATACTTGGGGAAGGGAGTGGAACTGGGCAGGAAGAGGCAGAGCGGGGATGGGAAGAGGTGGGGTGAGGATGGAGCCTTGGGGGAAGGGGTGGAGTGGGGGCATGGCCTGAGCAGGAGGGAGCACATCTGGGGAAAGAAGGAAGCTGGTGCCTGTGCTCTCAGAAGATAGTTTGTAAAATGAGTTCCACGTGGAAATTAAAGAACCTTTGACTCTCTTAAGGATACAGGTTTAATCTGGTGTCTGAGCTCATAATTCTCCCACTTGCACCTGAATTTGTTGGATGCTGCCCACTGTCCCAGAGATGGATTCATTTAAGTGGTCCTATATATAGGTTGTTTATGAAGCACTCCGGCTTTCTTTGAGATAAAAATGTAAAGTAGCAGCAGTACAAGTAGAAATAATTTATGATCTTGAGTCACCTCAGATGTGAAGCCAAAAGAGAGCCGTTTGGATACATTACGCTTTACACCTCTATAAATCAATGCTGTACATATTTAGGACTTTAGGACATGTCTGCAGGAATTTCTCGTTCCAGAAATCAATGCAAGGATTACACTAGTGATACATATATTTTTCCATTTGAGACAGAATAGTTTTACCTGTAACTTGCATTCTGTAGTTCATCTCCTCTTCTCACAGATGATATGGCAACATCCAAAGCCTATTGATTGTTATGTTCAGATACCCAGATAACAAGTATAGTTAATTAAAGTTTCAGGCCACTTTCCTATGTTGAAGATGGTGCACAACTGGCTGCCAGGGAAAGGAGCATGGGAGGTGGGTGAAGCTTCTATTTGGGAATGCTAGCTCCCAGTCCCACCTCTTCTGACCATGGCCCCGCCCACACTCCACCCCAGGCCCTGCCCCCTCCCCTGCTCGCTATCTGTCTCCCTCCTCTCCTCCCCACTCAGATCCCCCCACTGCTGCTTGCCACATTCCTCCCTTTCCCCGCTGGCCACATGCCTCCCTCCTCTCCTCCCCCCACCTCAATGCTTGCCCGCCCCCGCTCACCGCGTGCAAAACCCACCTGCAGTGAGCCGGGGGTGGGGGCTGAGTGGGGAGAGGGGGACTGACGTGACAGGGCGAGGAGGGGGTGCCCAGCAGGGAGGGGATTGAGTGGGGAGGAGAGGAGAACCCAGCAATGGCAAGCTGGCAGCGGGGACCTCTGGAGAGGGGGTTGGAGATGAAGTGCTGGAGACTTGAGCTGCAGCAGCTGGGGAGAACACTGAACTTCAGCTTTTATATGCTCTATGCAGGTTCTGGGGCAGCTGAGGAGGTTGTATTTGCTACTCAGCTTCCCGGGTTCATTAGTAATCACTATGGGGAGTCCAAGGGACCCAGGAAGCTGAATAGCAGATACAGCCTCCTCAGCCACCCTGGACCCTGCATGGAGCATAATAAATAAGAAAAAAAACTTCCGGTGGAACGCAGGGAGGGGAAGAGGCGGGGGTGGGGGCATCACAGAGCTCGAGGACGGGGGGCAGGAGACCCCCAAGTGCTCTCCTCACATGTCACCTCGGTGTACAACAGCATGTACAACAGGAGCTCAGCTCTGGGATGCAGTGTTCCTCAGAGAGCTCCCCAGCATGCTGGGAATCAGTGCCTCTGCTGCTGTACTCCTTAAGAATGTACAGTATACATTCCCAAATGTAGATATCCAGCAATCACTCCTCACCACCCATCCCTGGCCCTTTTGGGTAGCTCATGGCACTAGTCCTGTACTGTCCTTGTGCTTCCCTGAGCCCCAGGACTGGAACTGCCTGGTCTCTGTGCGAGGGTGTAAAAGAAATGGTTCCTTTTATCCTTCCATCATTGCTCAAGGGCTGGACGCAATTACTGCTCTCTCTCCACTCTCGCAATGGCTCAGCAAGGACCTAATTCTGCAACTCTTACTCCCATTGTATCCATTGGGACTACTCACATGAGAGAGCGCAACTCAATGTAAGGGCTGCAGAATGAGTCCATAAGACAGGGCCATATGATGAATGAAGTTGATTTGGCAGGTTGCACAGCTCTTGGGGTTAAACTCTCTATTAATTATCCTCCAACGTTTTACAAATATAATTCCTCAGTCTGTTGGCAATATGGTTTGGAAGGTTTGTACAAGCCACTTAAACAGCAGACAGAATGAGAAGCATTTCAGCATAGTCAAATATTGATTTTGTCTCTAATCCCCTTTGTTACTGAGACTGTCTTCAATATCCTGTGCTGCCGGGAACTTGAAGTTTAAGTGAAAACTTGTTTCAAATCTCCAAAGCACTGTTTTCTCTTTTGATATACTAGGCATGCTAACGTGACATTTTCTCAACATACACTAATGTTGTATTTAAAAAGGACAACCACCACAGTGCCATATGATTTGGCTTTATTTATTTTTGGGAATCTTGTACATTGCATGGATTAGAGAGACTGCATCTGCAATTCAGTGTGGACTATATCTTGTTGCACCATTTGGCATGGCTTGGGCATGGAGGTTAATCAGAAATTAACATAATGGTACAAAAAGCAACACTGTGGCCCTGTCTGTGCTGTGAAATTACATTAACTAACATGCTGCTAAAAACTCAAGGCCAGATCTTCATTCATGTAGATGACAGAGATGTCTCAGTCCCCCTGCGCAGGGGCACTTCCCCTGTGTAAATCCATTGCCAGCCATCTTTGGTGTAAAGGAAAGAAAGAGGCAGTCCTTGAATGAGCTGAAAGTGGAGACTGACTCACCTTTACAACAATACACAGGGGAGTAAGGGGGCAAACACCACTTTAAATAGTCATGGATTGTTTGTGTGTGTGTGTGTGTGTGTGTGTGTGTGTGTGTGTGTGTGTGAGAGAGAGAGAGAGAGAGAGCGCTAGCGCTGTGTAGAGTGTAGCTGGGGCAGGAGTGAGAAGATGTAACAGGGATTGGGCGGTGTCTTGATCTTTCCCCCCTCACCAGGCTGGCCAGTACTGCTAAACTCGTGCAGGATTAAAAATCTAAAGGGCTGTCTTGATGTAGAATATTTGTCCCCTGGAGCAAGCAGGTGCTGGGGAAGGAGGGGGGGGGGGGGGGAAGGAGAGAACAAGGGAAAAAATTGGTGTCTCTCAGTTGTTTCTCTGGGTTACCCCTGGGATGGGGGAACTACCGGATGCACCTTATTGAAGGAGAGGCCCAAAGTCTTAGTCTTCCCTTTACTAATTCCTGATGAAGGTATTCTGAGATTGCTCTATAGTACAAGAGATCAAAAGACAATAAACAGAATATGAAGAGCTTCAATTTCTTTCTACCACTCTGCTATTCCCCCTCCCCTCCCCTTTTTTTTTTTTTTTTTTTTTGACAGCTTGGGTACTTCCTTACCAACTGTAGTGTTTGTGGAGAATCCATTCAGTGATCCATACAGGTCTTTTAGGGTACCGAGCATAACAGCTGGGTCACGTTGGTCCATCCCAAGTTTTGGTTTTGGCTGGGGCGTGCGGTGAGCTACAAAGAGAAAAGTTGCATGCTGTGTTCGGTGAACTACAGGGTTAAACCAGTGGTCTGTGGAATCTTTTCAAAAACTATATACAGCATCTGTGTGATTCATTCCAGAAGCTCCTAATCAGTTAGAACACGACACTGGTGACAAGGATCAACAAGAACCAGAATTCAAAACAAATAAAGAGACAACCCCAAAAGGAAAAAAAGGCATTAGCTCTTTCTAGCTGTTGAATTTTTAGATTGTAAAACATTGCCCATAGAAACAATAGTCTCCCTGCCATGCTGTAATCAGCAGTTTGCAGTGAAGAAGTGCGGTGGCAGCCATTCTGAATATGGTATATTCTGCTGTATCGGACAAGAAAACGTTGTGGCAGCCATTCTGAGTGTGGCATATCCTCCGGTTTGTATCAGATAGCCCGAACATGTCTGTCTTAAGTTAAAAACAAACAAAAAAGCAAAAAAAACCAAAAACACACAACAGCATACACAGAACACTGCCCACCAAGGTGCTGTGACAACAAATCTATCCAGAGTCTACCTCATCTCCCACAGCCACATAGTATGCTTTGCTAGACGACAGTCTTAACTTAAAAAAAAAAAAAAAGTCCCAAATGTCCCTGAATTTCCTGACGATGAATCTCATTCCATTCTCAAAGCTAGATGGGAATACTGGCTTGAAAGGTTAAAAAAATCTATTTTTTCCTGTGAAGGATGATTACTCTACCACTAAACATGCTCTGCTCCTACACTTTACAGGAAGCAAGGTGCACCATAATTTTAAAACATTGTCAACACTAGTTATAGCAAGGACCCTAAATGCCTATTCGAGACTCTAAATGACACTTGTCAGAATACTGGACACTGCTCAAGCGAATGAGATATCCTAAATACATGCTCAACATATAGAGCAAAGAAACCTGACAACAAGTACAGAGTCAGCACATGCACTCCACACTAAGAACTCAATCAGGAATTGTGTGTGGCAGTCTCAGGACAGTAACCAACCATGGAAAATTCAGGTTCCAGCCACAAAGATGACAAATGTAAAATGCTACAAACGTGGAAGCTCTATATCCACACCAAGGTGATTGCCCAGCAAAAGAGGTTCCTGTCATAGCAGTGGAAAACAAAACTGCTAAGCAAAAGTCTGTAGATATAGTATTCCCCCAAAGGTCAAGCTAAATATCCAACAAAGACATCAAGATTGAGTGAATGTGCTTGAAGCTGACACCTCAGAAGATGCTGGCTTTTATGTCTTCACAGTATTCCCCAAAAAACAAAGTCTTCCGAGCACATTGGGTGAAAGTGATCATGAAATGATAGAGTTCATGATTCTAAGGAATGGTAGGAGGGAGAACAGCAAAATAAAGACAATGGATTTCAATAAGGCAGACTTTAGCAAACTCAGGGAGCTGGTACGTAAGCTCCCATCGGAAGCAAATCTAAGGGGAAAAATAATAGAAGAGACATTATTTAGGGCACAAGAAGAAACTATCCATCTGCGTAGGAAAGATAGGAAGTATGGCAAGAGATCACCCTGGCTTAACCAGGAGATCTGCAATGATCTAAAAATCAAAAAAGAGTCCTACAAAAAGTGGAAACTAGTTAAATTACAAAGGATGAATATAAACAAATAACAAAAGTATGTAGGGACAAAATTAGAAAGGCCAAGGAACAAAATGAGATCAAACTAGCTAGAGACATAAAGGGTAACAAGAAAACATTCTACAAATACATTAGAAGCAAGAGGAAGACCAAGGACAGGGTAGGCCTGTTAATGAGGGGAGAAAAATAATAACAGAAAATGTGGAAATGGCAGAGTGCATAATGACGACTTTGTTTTGGTTTTCACCAAGAAGTTTGGTGGTGATTGGACATCTAACGTAGTGAATGCCAGTGAAAATGAGGTAGGATCAAAAGAGGCTAAAATAGAGAAAGAACAAGTTAAAAATTACTTGGACAAATTAGATGTCTTCAAGTCACCAGGGACTGATGAAATGCATCCTAGAATTCTCAAAGAGCTGACTGGTGAGATATCTGAGCCATTAGTGAATATCTTTGAGAAGTCATGGAAGATGGGAGAGATTTCAGGAGACTGGAAAAGGGCAAATATAGTGCCAATCTATTAAAAGGGAAATAAGGACAACCCAGGGAATTACAGACCAGTCAGCTTAACTTCTGCACCCAGAAAGATAATGGAGCAATGATTAAGCAATCAGTTTGCAAACATCTAGAAGATAATAAGGTGATAAGTAACAGTCAGAATGGATTTGTCAAAAACAAATGTCAAATCAACCTGATAGCTTTCTTTGACAGGCTAACAAGCCTTGTGAATAGGGTGGGCAAGCAGTAGATGTGGTATATCTTGACTTTAGTAAAGCTTTTGATACTGTCTTGCATGATCTTCTCATACATAAACTAGGGAAATGCAAACTAGATGGAGCTACTATAAAATGGGTGCAAAACTGGTTGGAAAACCATTCCCAGAGAATGGTTATCAGTGGTTCACAGTCATGCTGGAAAGGTCTATCAAGTGGGGTCCCACAGGGATCAGTTATGGGTCCAGTTTTTTCAATATCTTCATCAATGATTTAGATAATGGCATAGAGAGAACACTAAAAGTTTGCAGATGATATGAAGCTGGGAGGGGTTGCAAGTGCTTTGGAGAATAGGATTAAAATTCAAGATGATCAGGACAAATTGGAGAAATGGTCTGAAGTAAATAGGATGAAATTCAATAAGAACAAATGCAGTACTCCATTTAGGAAGGAACAATCAGTTGCACACATACCAAATGGGAAATGACTGCCTAGGAAGGAGTACTGTGGAAAGGGATCTGGAGGACATAGTGGACCACAAGCTAAATATGAGTCAACAGTGTAATGCAGTTGTAAAAAAAGCAAACATCATTCTGGGATGTATTAGCAGGAGTGTTGTAAGCAAGACACAAGAAGTAATTCTTCCATTCTACTCTGCTCTGATTAGGCCTCATTTGGGTGCCACATTTCAGGAAGAATGTGGACAAATTGGAGAGAGTCCACAGAAGAGCAACAAAAATGATTAAAGGTCTAGAAAACATGACTTATGAGGGAAGATTGAAAAAATTGGGTTTGTTTAGTCTGGAAAAGAGAAGACCGAGGCTACATCTACACTACGGGGGGGGGGGGGGGACGATTTAAGATACGCAAATTCAGCTACGCGAATAGCGTAGCTGAATTCGACGTATCGCAGCCGACTTACCCCGCTGTGAGGACAGCGGCAAAATCGACCTCTGCGGCTTCCCGTCGACGGCACTTACTCCCACCTCCGCTGGTAGAGTAAGAGCGTCGATTCGGGGATCCATTGTCGCGTCCCATAGGGACGCGATAAATCGATCCCCCAGAGGTAGATTTCTACCCGCCGATTCAGGCGGGTAGTGTAGACCCAGCCTGAGAGGGGACACGATAACAGTTTTCAAGTATGTAAAAGGCTGTTACAAGGATGAGGAAGAAAAATTGTTTTTCTTAACCTCTGAGGTAAGGACAAGAAGCAATGGGCTTAAATTGCAGCAAGGGAGGTTTAGGTTGGACATTAGGAAAAACTGTCAGGGTGGTTAAACCCTGGAATAAATTGCCTAGGGAGGTTGTGAAATCTCCATCATTGGAAACTTTTAAGAGCAGGTTAGACAAACACCTGTCAGGAATGGTCTAGATAATTAGTCCTGCCATGAGTGCAGGGGACTGGACTAGATGACCTCTCGAGGTCCCTTCCAGTTCTATGATTGTTCAGCCATGACGCCACATCATCAGATAAGGATACAAGACTGAAGTTTTAACTGATCCTCGTGCATCCGTGAATATGATGGACAAAGTGTGTCTAAAGCCATATCACAGAAACCATTTTTACAACTGACAGCAGTAAAAGTATGTGCCTATGGAAATCCAGATGCACTGATAATTGGTGGTGTATTCTCAGCTTATTTTGATTTAAGATAAGTCTGTTACCAGTTCAGTGTACCTGGTGACTAATGTCAGAGATACACTGATTAGTTATGCCACAGCAAGTGCACGAGGACCGATTCAGATGATCCAAATGGTGCAGCCTAACAGGCTAAATTAACTCCTCCAGTCTTATAAGGATATGCTCAAACGAATAGGAAATTTGAAGGGAAAGCAAATGAAAATTACACTTTGATGACATGGTTCAGCTTGCATCTCTACCATACAGATGTATTATTTTCCATGTCAGAAAGCTAATGGAAGAAGAATTAGCACACCTGGAAGATCTTGACATCCGTGAGCAAGTGGAAGGCCCCACAGCAGAAGTCTTCCCTACAGTAGTGGCCCAGAAACCAAAGCAACCAGGCAAAATCTGAATTTGTGTGGACATGTGTTTACTCAATTGAGCTATCAAGCATGAGTGACACATCACCCACACTGTAGGTGACACTATTGGAGATCTGAAGGGAGCAACTTGAGCTCCACCCTGAGTCAAGGTACATAACAACCTTCATGACACACGTGGGTCTACACCGCTATAATTGACTCAGTTTTGGCATTTCTGCAGCTGCAGAAATATTTCAAAACACCATATGTGAGGTACTAGCTGGAATCTCTGGAGTTCTTAACATGAGTGATGACATTAGTATTTGGCACTGCATCTGAAGAGCACGACACTCAACTAGCAGCTGTTTTTGAATGACTGCAGGAGCAGAATTTCATGTTAAACCCAGATAAATGTGAGTACAATAAACCCACATTTGAATTTTTGGATATACAATCTCCAAAGATGGCATCTCAGTGGATCCCAAGAAAGCGAAGGACATTCCTCATGCCACAGTGCCAGAAACCCCACTGAAGTTCACAGCCTGCTAGGGCTTGCAAATTACTGTGGCAGATTCATTCCAAGCTTCGCAACTATTGCGCAGCTTCTGAGAGATTTAACCAGGAAAGATCAAATATGGGTTTGATCAGATGAACATCAAAATGCATTTGAGAAATTAATGAAATCCCTTACGTGTGATATAGTCATGTCCTATTTTTATTCCACAAAAAGAACTGAACTTTTAGTAGATGCCAGATCTGTTGGATTAGGAGCAGTCCTCCAGGTTGACCAATGTAGTCAAATTTACACCATTGCTTATGCCAGCATGGCTCTTTCACTCTTTGAACAATAGTACTCTCTAACAGAAAGAGAAGTTCTTGCTGTAGCATGGGGATGTTCCCGTTATCATTTAGACATTTATGCTGCATGCTGTGTTCCCACAGACTTAAACCAGTGATCTGTAGAATCTTACTTTAAAACTACATACAGCATCTGCGCGATTCATTCCAGAAGCTCCTAATCAGTCAGGACACAACACCAACCTTACCAATTCTTCCTGAGTGCACAGCTAATCCTTGAAGAAGGCAATACCCAAACACCAGAAAAGCTACTTGGCATTATTAATATTCCAATGCAGTTGCTTTGATTAGTTTGGCAGATGTTGCTTTATGTTTGATTTGAACTGAACCCATATTTTTTCACTATAAAAAAACCAGCTCAGTCTTGTGTTGTTCATGGATAGACTGCAGTACGGGACTCATAAGAGACTTTATTTACATTTCTAGCTGAACAACATATTTTAGATACCTTTAATGGGAAGAATTGATTTTTCTCTCTACAAAAGGGACTTAATCAATTTTGCTTCTGGAAATGTTTTATTCAACAATAGCTGAGTTTCCTTGTGTACAAATCCATCAAAGCAGAGACTTAGTACAGAGAAGTTTTATGTGCTCAGGTAAAAATGCAGGTTTTACTATTGGAATGGAAGCGGATTGATTTTTTGAAATATTAAAAAAGTTTATCATAATACAAACGAAAAACTTAATCACAAGTTCACTGCAAGCTTTAGCTAGACATGATTTGTAGAGTCCTGCAAATCTGCAGACCATGTTTGCAGATCGTGGATCGGATGCGGATACAAATTTTGTATCCACGCAGGGCTCTAATGATTTGGGCTGATTTTGCTAGGAAGCGTTTGCTGCTGCACGTGCTCTGAAAACTGAAGACTTTAATAAAAATTGCAAATATTTGCAGTTCTTCTTCAATTCAGGTGTTTTAGGGGCATCTTATGATACCCTTTTTCATAGACTACCGGAGTAGTACTGGGAGGCCTGGATTCTATTCCTGACTCAGTCACTGGCCTACTTGGTGACCATTGGCAAATCACTTCACCTTTCTGTGCCTCATTTTCCCCATCTATATAATAGGAATAATGATATTTGCTTCCTTTGTAAAGTATTTTGAGATCTACTGGTGAAAAGTGCTCTATAAGAGCTAGGAGTAACTATTTATGCTACCCTGATATTTATGCCGCTTCCTGAGTAGTCCCCTACATTCCAATGGAAGTACTCACAGAGTAAAGTACTACTCATTGTAACGGTGGCAGAAACTGGACCATAGACTCTGGAAACTACTTTGGGTCAGATTGCAATTCCCTTACTCAGTTTGGGGAGCAATTTATCAAATGTGTAGCCCAGCCAATTTCAGTTCAGTGGAACTGCTCAGAATACTCGTGCTGAGTAGCATCTTTAAAGGTGGAAGAATCTTCCCAGAAGTGAGCAGAAAATTATATGCACCTTTGCAGATTCACGGTATTAAAAATTTTAGTTGTATTTTTCCAATCGTCACATTGAAAATCTAATAAAAATGTGCATTATTTGACTGTGTCCAGAAAACAAGTATCACATTTATATATTTGTTAAAAAAAAAAAAAATTAACCAGATTCTTTTCAAAGACAAGACTTCTGTCTTGCCTTTTTTTTATTAAAAGGATGCAAATTAATAACATCCACTGTTTCAGACAGGAATAAGAGATGGCTCACGTCACTGCAGTCTGCAGTGTTTCCGACCTTGGAGCACTTATGCCCAGAAAATAAAGAGTTCCATTTAATAGCATGCATTATGAGAAGTCCTTCAAATATAAAAAGGAGACCAGAGTTAGATGAACAGCCCTTTAAGAGCAGTAGAAGTGAACTTAGTATTTGTTTCTCGCTAAAAAGCTTTCTAGGTCTTCAAGCTGATGGATTGTCATCTATAAATACACCGACTTCCTTAACGCTTAATTGCCATGGGATGTACAAAATGGGGCAAATGTAACCCTAGTGCCATTCTCCTGAGGTCAGAGTTACACCAGGGATTAATGTTATGGTGTCTATTGCAGTAGTAGCCAGGAACCCCAGTCAAGGACCACGGCCCCATCATTTTATGAGATTGATAGGTGTGAACTCAGCCTTCAACTAATGTAACTGTAAGGATAAATACCTACCCGATAAACAAAGGATAAACAAAACCCGAACCCACCCAATACTGGAGCTTTTGCTGAGTATTGTTTTGAGTAGGTGGGGGTGGGGGGGGATGGAGGTGCAGAACATACAAAAACTGGGAGAATCATAGCTCGAAGGAGCAGCTGAAAGCACAGTGTCTAGAAGAAACCTGGGGAAAGGTTTTTGGGTCAAGAGTGCAGGCTGATAAGAGTGTTCTTGGGGCTGTGAGCAAAAGAAGCTGTTTGCTGCTATTTGATTCCTTCTTCATTCAGAGAAACAGGACTTTGCATTCTTTGTAAGTAAATTAAACTACACCAAAGAATTATTTATCACCAATTTCTACTCCCAACTGGAATATCCTCAGGGTTCCAAACTTTGACTAACCACTTGGATGAAAAAGGGGAAACAATACAAACAAGTAACAAAGACAGTCCCTGCTCCAATTTGAATCTAAATCAAGAAGTGGCACTCCTATTTGTTTTTTTGGTAGAGTAAAATCTGCAGGTTAGGGCCCTACAATCATGCCTGGGCAAGCCATACAAATTATTGGAAGCAATGTTACAAGACATGACCCATGTTACATGTCAGTGTGCTTCTGTTTGTGCTGGGCTTAAGTGTCTTTTGCTTCCAGTGAAATCATGGACATAACTCCCATTGACTTGAGTAGTATGGGGATCATGCATTAAATAGAGGTGTGAAGGAAGAATGTTACTGAAAATAATCCTTTTAACCAGATGTGTTTGGCAGCATGGAGAGAAAACAACACTATTATATGCAGTTTCAGCAAAGGGAAGAAACCACAGCAAAGACAAAAAATTAATGTTACAATTTTTTTTATTTTACAGCTGTGCAGAACACTATTACTATTATAATAAGGCATCAGATGCACTACTGAAAAGCTCACAATAACTGTAACATTGTCTTTAGCAGTTCAAAATGCAGATTTACAAAATTAAATCAGTTACTTTCCTGTTTGGTAAACACTGGTTATTACAGACAGTTTTTTTAAAAGGATTATCAAGATTAAAAACGGTAAACATATTAAAAACAGCAACAACCCAACAGAGATTCCTAGGAGAGATTTTAAAATTAATTCTTCTGTCTGTAGAGGATGGCAGTGAGACAGTAAAGCTGGTTGTCTGTGGAAAAACAGATAGGGTTACCAAAACTTACAATGGAACTAAGGATCATTTTGTGTTAGTCCTTTCTTTGGTGATAGTCTAAGGGGTGGAGGGAAGAGGGGTTATTCAGTTTCCAAATGTTTAGTATTAGTTACAAGTCTGTAACTGATGGGCTAAAAAAACCATCAAGAGACTTTTTTAATGGCCATTTAATGTTTTAATGAGTTCTGTGTTAATCACCTTTTAGACTTTCAGGGTTAGATCGTGGTCTGGACCACACACACCCACGCAGGGAACTAAGGGAAAGAAAGAATTCCTTAATGCCTTAAACAGGCTACTTGGATCTGGGCATGCAGGAGTAAGCAGGTAGGTGGGGAGTAACTTGGACTAGGCAGAGTCTTGGCTCCACTCCGCAGCTGGCCAGCGCAGCTGAGGTGTCACGTGGTGAAGCAGGAGAGCAGGCATCATAATTTCTTGCTGGTATAGGCCAGGAGTAAATTATTACCCTCTTAGGGCATGTCCATACTACATCTGGGTGGTGACTGCTGGACATACTATACAAACTCACCCGGGACCCTGGATACGTATTCAGGCGTCAAGCCCACAATGAAGTCTGTGCTGACATGGCTTCACTTCTGTTGGTATCAGAGATAGCTAAATTAAAGCTAGCTCAAGTATGTTTACATATGCTGCAGTCACACCTCTAACTGCAGGGTCGACGTACCCTTAGAGTGAGGAGGCAGCAAGGAGGGTATTGTCTGAGTCCAATCCTTCCCAAGTTTACCAATACCCTTTGCTCAGGCCTGCACCCAAGATCCAGCCCTAACCAATTTGGCCCTCAGGAAAAGTGCCAGATTTACATTCCTGAAGAATGAAGTTTTCTGTCAATCCCTACATTAGGTACAGCATGGGCAACAAGAGAGCAAGCTTCCCCCATGCTGCTTCATCAATGTGCTTCAAATCAGACCAGGAGAAATCCCTTCTGTCTGTAATGAGGTGGTAATTCAATCTCCTGTCCCAGCCAATCCTTGGACCCTCTGCTGAGTCTGCCTGCAAGGGTGCCAATTGTGGTGGCTATTTTTGTGATGCGAGCATTTGTCTACTGGGAACCGTTGGGTCACTACCATACTGTACTGTACTAGAACTAGAGATCTAGAAGTGACAGGCTTCATTTATATCATCACCAACCCCCTCCAGCCTATCTACTCTCAAAATAACTCAATATGGGGTCACGGGAAAGTCTGGATAGTTTTGTTTCCTACCTCCCCCTGCATTTCCTTCTCTGGAAGCCTCCCCTCCCCTTTATACAGTAACACCAAAGCAAAAAAACCATATGGGTTATATTATTTATATTTTCAGATTTCTCCCAATTGCGCGACGCATACCGAGACCATTTTGTTGGCTTCTCTTTGCCTAAAACATTCATGGAAAACCTGTGGGTTCATTTTAAAATAATTCACTCATGATCTGTGAAATGCTTTTACAAAGTGTCAGAAAACGTCTCACTTAATAATATGCTGACAGTAAAGGGAGTGTTTTCTTTTCTAGTGCTAATAATCTGCAATAAGGCCTGCCACGGTTCTTACAAAAATGTGTGATCTTTACAGCCTCAAAAATTGCTGATCTTTTTCAGATCCTTCTGCCGTTATAATATGCACTCCAAGTTTACACATATGTATAGTTAACAAATAAATTTAAAAATATCCATCCAAGCTCAAAATTTACAGCTTCTGTTTTAGACTTTTTAACTGTAAGATTGAAAAGTCAGAGTGCAGCACTTCCAGTTGGACTCCTCTCCAGTCTAAGGGCTCTCATCAGACTCATCAGTGTGACATGCTATATTGGCTAGCATCAGTGGGCAAAACAGGCTTCTTCACCCTATCAACATCTATGGACAAACAACAGTAGAAGAAATCTGGTTAGGCTCTGCCTGCTCAGGCTTCTCAATAAGGGCCACATCATGTCCTCAGAAGCTCACTCAGCAGCATAAGGGGGAGTAGTAATTCTCCACCCATCATCCCTGTGAGGCTTCACTGGTCCTCAGGTCTGGACATGTAGGGGTAAGTGAGCCCTGTGGGCCCACACTACTCCCATGGCAATCCCTAAGCAGCAGGGCAGGGGCGGACAGAACGCCACACCTCCAACTATCACTGTGAGTCAGCACCGTTTGGGTAGTTATCTGCTACTAGTATGGGTTATTGCAGATTGGAGAAAGAGGTGGGCAGGGGAAGAATCCTCCTTCTATGTCTTATAATTCTCAGTGACTCTGTTTACCATTCTGCCCGATTCCAATGGGCCAAAACAGCTTCTACCTCCATGTAAGGAGAGTTATTTTTGATTTTAGAAAATTAATCCTGATAAGAACTGGATTGATGGCACATCCACATGGCTGTAGGAATGCAAGCTCCTCAAACACACACACACACACACACACACACTCCTCCCTTCGTGCATTCGTTACAATTGCTCTGATAAGTGCCAAGCAATGAACGAGGGATAAGTCTACACTGCATGCTAAGTCTGGGTCTGTGGGACATAAGCTTGTTGACTCAGTGTTTCCAAGCCCATATTTGAGAATCCAAGCTACATTGTAAATCTGGATTTACAGTTGTTAGACTGGGTCTCAGAGCCATTCTAATGCATCCAGCCAGCACTACGCAGATCTTCTGACTCAGGCTTGACATGTGTTCACACTGCAAAATAACAGGACTTGGACCCGAGTCACAGTGGGTTTTCACCCACCTCCTACCAGGGTCCTAGGACTGGTGTCCTGAGTACTTGCTGACCCAAGCCAGACAGATTTGGGTGGAAGGACTTGGGCTCAACCCTGAGTCAGAGCCTGGGCTTAGTGTGCAGTGTAGACAAACCTTAGAAAGGCAGTCTGCATGGCTTGAGACTTGAAATGCCACCTCTCTACAGGGCCAACATTAAAACACCAGTACAACATGACATTCCTTACAGATATGCAATATGCAAACAGCGGAAGATAGGAATGTGTTCTAATCCTTCTGGGTGCTACATCAGTGGACACCTTGGAAATTCAAATAGATTCCTTAGGCTGTCCAAATCTATTAGCTGCATAAATGCTGCCCCATTTTTATGAGGGGAATCCCAGAGCAAGCACATAGGACTATCTGAACCACAAAGGAGTGAATGCCTAACACAAGTCCGGCATTTGTCTTATGAAGTAATCAGCCAGACGGAAAGGCATAATAGGCCAGCTGACAATAGGTTATTCAGTGTTTTCCCTCATTATGCCCTCCCAATGCCCACCAAAATAGAGGTGCAAAGGAACAGATTTGCATACCTTTCATATTGAATTAAACCTCCCTCCAGTCACATGGGACAGAATTAAAAGAAAGACCATAGAAGACAAGCTGATCCCCAGACATACTTATTCAGAGCCTGAGAAGGCCCATTAGCAGAGCACAGTTCAAGTGTATTATCCCCCTTTCCTGCTTTGAGTCACAAACTGTTGTCAATCTGCTTATAAGAGCACCTTGTGTTTCAAAGCAGATATTTACTCTGAACATGCTCTGCAAAGACAGTGTGGGTTACTCTCCATGTGAGAGCAAAGGGGTGCATTCATAATCTTCACTAGTTATGCAAGACTGAGAATTGACAGCCTGTTGGCCAGACTCCGAGGTGACAATGTAAAATCTTAGACTCCAGAATCAGACAAGGAGGAGCTGATTCTCTGTTACCCTGAACCTGTGGAGGACAGACTGAGTGGTTTAGTGAACAGCATGCTGGAATGGGACTTAGGAGACCAGCATTCAATTTCCAGCCCTGTCTCTGCTTTTCTGGGTGACCTTGAGCAAATCACGTCAACGCCCTGTGCCTCAGTTTCCCCATCTGTAAAATAGGGATAATGATATTGCCCTCCTCTGTAAAGCACACTAAGATCTAGGGAAGAAGAGCTCTATAAGAGCTAGGTATTATTACAGTCATTTACACCAGTGCAAAAATCACAAAGTGCAAGGCAATGGAGAATCAGGCCCAAGACAAGAACTATAGCACTCAGAGTGTTGCCAGCTCTCTGGTTATTTTGTCAGGAGTCTCAAGCTATTTGGTGTTTTTCTTCCAGCCCTAGCTCCTGGAGTCAAGTGTTTTCATGAGAATCTCCACTTTCACTCAAAAAAGAAAGTAAGTTTCTGTTCCTCACGTCTGCGGAGAGAAGCTTGAAAATGTGATTTGAAAGCACCCTAAAGGATCAAATCCTAGAAGGCAAATAAAATCCCTCAAATATTTAAAATAAAATCCTCAATTTTTAAACCAATTTCATGATTTTTTGGGGGCGGGGGGGGAGGAAGAGGGCTGATTCATGATTTTTTAATGCTTGGGGCAGGCAATACTGGGGCAGTCAAGCTATGAATGTCTATTAAAACTCCATGGCCAAAATGTCAGGGACAGTGTAAATAGATCCCTTAGCGACTCTTTGGCCAGTGGATCAGCTCATACCTAACCAGTGTATATTAAGAAATCATACTACGGACCAACAACATTTTTCATTTTTTCCTCTCAAAATAAAAGTTACAAAAACACATCTATTTTAGCATTCCATTGAAGATGTTAGACATCCAAGTATATTCCCTCAGCATTTAATCGCTGGCCATTGTGCTACATGGACTTCACTGATAACATCACCTTTCTTTGACCAGCTACTACACTGTATGAAGTTAGTGCCAGGCAGTCTGATTGCTAGATATCTAACCTTTATTTTCTGACAATTATTTATAGAAGTCTATATTTTAAAAAAAATCAAGTAGATTGCTGATTGGTGGAGCACAGAACGCTATTGCGCTGACCCATGTAGAATGCAGCCCCCTTTTCTTTTTTCACTGGTTGTGAAAGGTGCAGAGTTGGCAGCCTCAGTGGATTCAAATCTATTTTTCAAGAGAACACAGAGAGCCTCAGCACAAGCACAGCCCTGCAACTTGCTTCAAACCTCTGTTGCAAGAGAGATTTCCATCTTCATCCTCTTTCAATCTTTGGCTTCTTTGAAACTCCCAACAAGGAGGTCAATTGGTGTCAATTTATGGCAGTTTTTCTACCCCGACATCTGTCCATTTGGAACTAGACTTATTTCACAAAGAGCCATCACAAGTTAACTATTTTCAGTCCCTGCCGATCTGGAGTGAAATTGAACTGCTGACGTAGAGGTGAAAGGCCCTTTTTCTCCTATTACCCATGCCCTGAGCTATTCACTCCCCTGCGCCACACCCATACTTCACATTTTTAATAATCATCGCTGATTATACAATTACTTGGAGATAAATTGAATGTTTGTGAATTAGAAGGTGGAGAATTCTAAATTAGACATCTGTGTTTTCAATGAATACATGGTGAACTACTGGTATTTTCTGGGCTTTCATGTCAGGAAAAAAAGGGGTCAGTTTTAAAAAGAAAGTATAAGAGACTGTCACCTTTAATTGCTGGGATTAAATGCAAGATTTGGTCTCTCCCTTAATATATTACCAAGCAGACTGTTAATAATCCTCATGTAGGCTGTAATAATTAACAGCTTTCAAACATGACAGGATGGTAGTGTTTTGTATTGAATTACTAAGAAATTAAATAGGGGGAAATATTTTAAAAACAGGATAAAGGAGATTTGGGGAACCTGGTTATCACAAATTTATTTTTATTCAATGGTTTAAATAAGAAAGTGTCATTGATATTGATTATATTATCCCTAGCAGGTTTCCCCTTATAATGCAAACATTCAGTTACAGAGTTTAAGGAAAGACATTTATTGCCAGGTAATTAAACTGCATTACTACCTATCTTTAGCTGAATTTGTTTTCTTTAATAGAACATATTTTCCTGTAGAAATACTGCCTTAAAAATCATGACCATGCTAATTATCTATGGCAAATGCATCTTCTTCTACTAACGATAACTCTAGTGTATTATCATTTGTGCTGGATTTCATTCTAAAATTGAAAGAACCATACAGCTTTGCAGATTCCTGGGAGGATGCAAATCTATTCCTCCTGTACAGCTCCCCTTTCCACATAGACATCATTAATAAACTGGACAGCACCACACCCCCCAGAGTTAAGAGACACAGCCCAGCGATCACACACCTATCCAAGTGAGCCCCGATTCTAGCGCTCTCATTCTCCAGTCGCTCCATCTCCCTGGCTGCTACAGTGTTAGGATCCACAGTCACATCTCTGGGCACCACATAGGAAATGATAACGAGCAAAATCCCACTAACCAGGAACAAGATGGCACTAATGAACCCATAGTCTACAGATTTCCCTGAACCAGCTTCTGATCCAGTATCATCTTCCTCAGAGATCAGGGAGGTAGGATCATGAGCCCAATCGGGTGCGATCTCTGTAGAGGAGCTATGCTGGGCAGGGGGAATCTGGCAGCAACTCTTCACAGGAGAAGGGGCGTTTCTCGGATGCTCCAGATTGACATTTTCATCCCTATAAGTAAACGATGTCTCCAGTTCCTGGGCACAGCAACAGGCTCTCTTCTTTTCTGCTTCCTCTTCTCCATCCAAGTGAGCTGGCTGGCAGCAGGGCTGGGTGCTGCTTGACGCTGCTGCCTGCTGCCAGGAGAAAGAGGGGGTAGGAGTGGAGGAAAGGGGTGCCTGGGTGGGACCTGCTGTGGCTGCCCTTTGTGTAGACTTGCAGTGCCTATCACAGCAGAGAGCTGCCACCGCAGCTGCTGTTCTAGCCCCCATAGCGTCCCCATCACTCTGCTGTTCATAGGGAGGGGCTTGAAAACTCCAGTCCACATTGTTGCACAGATCTGATCGCCTACCTTTCTTGGTGAGGTACAGAAGCTCCATACAAGCCATCAGAACTCCTCTCTAGCAAGCCACGGCTTCTAATCTAAGCCATGCTTCAGGAAACTCTGTCAATAATACAATCAAGCGTTATCATAGTACATGAGCTGTTGCCTCAAAGCAATCTTCTATCCTCTAACCAATATTTTGCTAGGGATACGGCTTGTTTCAGTTGCTAAATGATTAAACAAATTCCCTCTGACATGTATTTCTTTTCAGTCTGCAAGGGGAAAAATAAACACGTCTCATGATGCATTAAGAAACCAATAGGAAAGTAACAAACATCATACATTATTCTTCCTTTCACAACTGTTCAAGCGGAAAATAGCAAATGCGATTGTTTTAATCAAGCATTTAAAACTGCAATCCTCTTGCAGATCCAAAATCTATTAGGGACTCTAATCAACCTTTGACACCACTATCCAATTAAGGCAATAAGCCATCTAAAATAAAAAGGATAATCATAGTTACCACCTATAAAAATGTAAGAGCACAGAGTTATCATTTTATTTATAAAAAGCAAACAACTTCTTCTGTTTTCTTTTTTTTTAAAAAGGAAGCCTACATTCAAATTCACAGAGTAATTAGAAAGATACAGGCAAATCCCATGTAGCTCAGTAATCCACAATCTATATTCTCTGGTGGAAATCTGATAATCCCAGGGGGAAAGCAGTGCTTTCCTATAGCAGATCTCCAGTTTGATTAAGAGCATTTGGAATGAAATTATGCCTCAAAGACTGATGACTCAAAGACGGATGTTACTTCTCCATCTACAATTAATTAATTACAAAAAGAAAAAAAAAACTTGAAGCCAAATGCCCGGTTTGTTAAAGAAATGTCTGTTACAGACTAAATATATATAGGTTTAAAAAAAAAAAATCTCTACTGGACAGTGCTCAATCACGGGGCTTTGCACTGTCCAAGCAGGAATCTGCTGAGTTATAAAACACAAGCTACATAATCACAAATAGTACTTGGACTCATGTATATTTGGGTGACACAACTGATAAAGGGCTAAAAAGCATCTTTTTAGATGTACTGTCCTTCAGGGTTTTAACTGCCAAGTGCA
The DNA here is from genome assembly GCF_013100865.1 of Trachemys scripta elegans. Taxonomy (NCBI): domain Eukaryota; kingdom Metazoa; phylum Chordata; order Testudines; family Emydidae; genus Trachemys; species Trachemys scripta. The sequence goes on from NC_048299.1 coordinate 251,734,953, forward strand.
GACATGATAACCCAGCCCCATTGCACAGGCAGCAGCTTATCTTCCCTGCAGAATGCCCATATTCCCGGCGCACATACCTCTCTCTTATGTTTGCATCCATTTGACAGATGATTGTTGCATTTCCTAGGCTGCTCTATGAAAGTCTAATAGAGAAGCACTTGTAGCCCTCCACGCTCCACCGTCCTGCTGCCTCTGCCGGAGGTTGGAGAGGGGGTGGGAGAAGAGGAGAGAGCGTGCCGGCTGGGAGGGGCACCCAAGCTGCCTTCTGGGAGATGTAGTCTTTATACAAAGGGACTATTCTGTCTGCCTGCAGTGAGGCAAGAGAGAGGGTGGGGGAATGGGTTCTGTTCAATTTAAACCACACACTAGCCATTTACTCAGTCCTCCCTGTTTAAGTAACAACAGCAATGAGTCACTTTTTCCACTTTTCCACTCCAAAATGTTCCTCTAGCTTTCAGTGTGGGCTGGGGGGTCTCCCACTCATTCAATAATATTCCTGTGGGTAGCAGTATTACAAAAACCCAAGCACTCAATAATCGTGAGTCAGGCTCCCAAAACTTACGAGATTTAAAATCATGAGATTAAAAATAAGAAAGTAAATGTTGGGTTCCTTTTGGGTTCTGAGCCCTTGGGGTTCATGTTTCAAGCTTTTCTCCACAGCCAAGAGAGCTAGAAAGGACTCCCAGAGCTGAGACGTTAAGAAAAACAGCAAACATCATAGGACTCATGATAAAATCACAAGAGTTAGTGATGCTCTGACAGACATGGTTACCTCTTGGTTACACACTCTCTGTATCAGGGTAAAGGGCAGTCCCACCCATCATGACTGCCCCATCATGCACCAACCTGTTTTGCTGGTATGGACAAATAATATATTATTCTTCCCTGGAGCAAGGGGGGAAACAGGGAGGGAATCAGGCCTTTCTGAGGCACAATTCCTTCTCTGAGTCACTTCTGATGCAGTGCATCACCGCCACCCTATGCACAGGTTATATGGCAAAGCTGCAGTCCAGCCCTTGATGTTGTTTCTGGTTCCCATTTTGGTGGCTGTGGCTAGTAAAGGGTTAACAGCATTTTTTTTAAAGAATATAAATTATTGTTGTGAAAGATCTGAGGTGTGGAGGTGGAAAGCAGAATACATAGCAACACATTTGCACACACAAATACTGCTGGTTAAAAGATTAATCAAGCAAGGATGGGAAGTAAGCAACATTTGTCACACAGAAAGGACAACATGGAGTAAGAGACGGGACCAATGGACATATAATGAGACTTATGATGGTAGCACAATAATAGCCTGGATAAAAAAATAATCTGCTTTAAAGAGATAACTAGGCCTGGCTGTAGGAATCTACTACTGCATCCAAATGCAATAGACTGACAACATAGAGGACTGGATTCTCCATTCTGGCCAAACTGTGCTCAGTAGGGATGAAATGTGTATGTGATTTAAAGCCTCCTGTGCAGCTCTCATAGTCTCAGCAATGGTTTTTGCCTGACCAGGCCTGGTGCAAATCAGAGCAACCTATGCTCCGCTGTGTGGTGAATTGAAAACTTAGATTTGTAAGGGGTTTCCTGGTCCAACTTGCAGACTAGGGAGCTCCATGATCTGAGTCTTTCAGCAGCCAGGCTGATGAATTTTGCCTCTATGCTTGAGGGAGCAGTCAGCTGTGTCATCTTCTGTTTAGAGGCTCTTCTGTGTTATCATTCTGAATTATAAAAAATAAAGTAGTGCTACTGTTGTATTTGCGTAGTGAGGAACACATGTGAATCACTCACAGTGAGCTGTAACAATGAATTCTCTCATTTTGTTTTTGTCACTAACAGGAAAACCACAGATGAATTGCCCCCAAGCAAGGAGGAAGCTGAACTGAACCCTGAGCGATTCCCTTCCTCTCTAGACAACAACTTGTGGTTACTAACAGCAGTGCCCCTGGTGAGTGGATTCCCCTACATAAAACTACAGCACCCCTTATGCACACATAACGCATTAGGCAAAATACTCGTGCAGCCATCATGGGTGTTCTCACCTGCACTGTGGTATCTCTAGGATGCTTGGCAGGGCCGGTGTCTTTGGTGACTGTGATTCAGCATGAACCCCTGGAGAGACAGGAGTGTTGTCCCCTTTGAGTAGCAGCTTCGATGAGCTTGTAGTGTCAGCAGGGCCGGCTCCAGGCACCAGCCCAGCAAGCAGGTGCTTGGGGCAGCCAAGGGGAAGGGGCAGCACGTACGGCTCTTCAGTGGCAATTCGGCAGCGGGTCCCTTGGTCCCTCTCGGACAGAAGGACCTGCCGCCGAAGAAGAAAGTGGGGCGGGGGAGCTACCGCTGATCGCGATCGCGGCTTTTTTTTTTTTTTCCCCCCACCACTTGGGATGGAAAAAACCCTGGAGCCAGCCCTGAGTGTCAGAGACTGGAGGCGGTAATGAAGAATCGATGGTTTGCTCTAGAGGATGCATATCTGAAGGCTCCCCTGGAGTAACATTGCTCGGAGATGAGCATCTTCTCAGCTGGTTGATGTGGCGATGCCAAACTTGTCAGTTGGACCTTGTATGAGATGAGACCAGTGACCTTGATGATTGTTGAAGTAACCCACCATGGCCCAGCTCTGTAACTTCTAGCAAATTTCTTGTGATGTGAAGGAAAGCAGGGTAGATGATGACAGAGGAATTTGAAGCCTGATCCTGCTTGCATTGCAATTTCTCAGATAGGTTGGGGTTGAGACAGTTGAAGCATGTCTTAAGACGTCATCCCATAAGTAGCTCAGCTGGGCTAGCTCTGGTAGTTGGGCATGGAGTGACATGTTGAGTGATGAGGAACCTAGCAATTCTTGTCGGCCCGTCTCCTTCGATGAGCCTCATTATGGCATCTTTGGTTGTCTGCACCATCCATTTAGCCTGACCATTTGCTTGGGGCGGCGTGGTGCAATCATGACAGCTTGAATGAGATTGCTTTTGGTGAAGTCCTTGAACTCATCAGAGATAAAAGCAGTTCTGTCAGACACGACAGAACAGTATCTGGTAACCCGTGAGTTGTGAACATTTGACGTTGAGCAGTGATCATTGCAGTAGGCATTTGTGATGAGACAAAGAACACTTCGAGCCATTTCAAGAAAGAGTCTACTACAGACAGAAAGTTTTTTCCCTGAAAGGGCCCCAGGAAGTCAATTTGGATTCTTGACTATGGTTTCTTGGTCACTTCCCAGGGAAACGTTGGGACTTTTGGTGGGCTTTTAATGTTTTTTTTATCTAACTTCTCCGTGTGTATACCAACAATCCTTTAAGCTGTGTACATGCATGGCTGTACAGCAATCTGATAACTACTGTGCATCTCACATGGCTGAGAGTGCAGCCAGTCTCCTCACCCACCCACACAGTTCCTATCCACACCAGGGACTGGCCAGAAGCCTCAAGCCAGCAGGAAGGGGTAAGGAAACGGGTGGGAGAGGCAGGAGCTCTGGAGGGAGCTCAGCCAGCATCTGGTCCCACTTTGCCTGCTTGGCCCTCATGCTGGAACCCGCAGCAGCTCCTCTTAGTGCCATGGGAAGCCATAGCCAGCAGGGAGGGGTAAGAAGCAGAATGGGGCAGGCAGTTGCTATCCTGGGGTGCAGGGAGCCAGCTGTGTAGTAGCATCTGAGGGCTGGTAGTACTGAAATGAACCCCTAGTAGCCCAGCAGCACAGGGGGAGAGATGGGGGAAGAGGGAACCTGTACTGCTGCTGATGCTGGGCAGGGGTGCCTGGTCCCTGCGCTCCTGCCTGCTCTGGCCTGCAATGGCAACTCCCTCCTAGGGACCCTCGGGGGAGGGGAGAAGGTCTGGATGTAGAGCAGAGGGAGAAAAACCCTGAAATCCCTTCCCACAGCACATGGTCCCACCACTGGGTGCCTGCAGTGTTGGAAGTTTTGTCCATATGTATGGATATATATAAAGTCACTGCCTGCTACTCTTAATTTCCCACTTCAAACCATTTATGCATAACAATCTAACCCTCAACTGCCCATTTCCTTTCAAGTGACCGTGTCCCACGTGTTACCCCGTCTGCTTAACAATCTGTCCCAACTTGTATTTAGCTCAGACACTCTGTTTCCTTCTCCAGAACTGAAGAAGAGCTCTGCGTAGCTAGAAGTCTTGTATCCTCCACCAGCAGAAGTTGGTCCAGTAAAAGATATTACCTCACCTACCTTATCTCTCTCATATCCTGGGACCAACACGGCTACAACAGTGCAAACATGTACTACTGAAATGTCACTAAAAATGCAGTACACTTTTTAAAAAGGCAATATTTGTGACCTCTTGTGTTTGTTTCATAAGATACTTCCTGGGATGACTTAATAAGATGAGAACAGCTCAGACCTCCAGGATGGGTACAACATTTAGAGTTACCTTTTGCTTCATTTCTGGTTAATGAGTTAATGCCATGTGGCTGCTGTTCAGGAATTATTGCAGCCCTGGTTGTGAAATCAGAGACATGAGGACAGGTGTTGCTTGTTAAATAGTAGTGTCCCCAACGGGTCTGTACTGGGACCAGTACTATTCATAGGGTTGCCAGGCATCCGGTTTTCTACTGGAATGCCCAGTCGAAAAGGGACACCGACTGAGCTGTTAAAAATCCGGTTGGCAGCGCAGCAGGGGCTCAGGGCTAAGGCAGGCTCCCGGAAGCCGCTGCCAGGTCCCTGCAGACCCAGACACATGGGCAGCCAGGGAGGATCTGTGCACTGCACCCATTCCAGTGCTGGCTCCACAGCTCCCATTGGCCGGGTACCACAACCAAAGGGAGCTGCAGGGGTGGTGCCTGCAGGCGCAAGGGCAGCATGCAGAGCCTCCCTGGTCATCCATGCCTCTAGGGGCTGCAGGGAACTGCTGGCAGCTTCCTGGGAGCTGTGATAAGCACCTCCAGGACCCCACATCCTAACACCCTGCTCCAGCCCAGAGCCCCCTCTGCACCCCAACCCCCTCATCCCTGGCCCCATCCCAGAGTCCACATCCCCAGCTGGAGCCCTCCTCCCCCCACCCCAACCCTTTGCCCCAACCTGGAGCCCCTCCTGCACCTCAAATCCCCAGCCCCACCCCAGAGCCTGCACCCCCAACCAGAATCCTTACCCCACCCCACACTCCAACCCCCTTCCCCAGCCCAGAGCCCTCTCTTGCATCCTGAACCACTCATTTCTGGCCCCACCCAGAGCCCCACTCCCCTCCTACACTCCAACTCCCTGCCCTAGTGCAGGAGCCCTCTCCCGCACCCCAAACCCCTTGTCCCTGGCCCCACCCCAGAGCCCGCACTCCTAGACGGAGTCCTCACTCCCCCCGCACACCCCAACCCCTGCCTCAGCCTGGTGAAAGTGAGTGAGGGTGGGGGAGAGTGAGCAATGGAGAGGCGAGGATGGAGTGAGTGGGGACAGAGCCTTGGGCAAGAGGTGGGGAAGGGGGCGGGGTGTAGGGTTTTGTGTGATTAGAAAGTTGGCAACCCTAATTATTCAACATATTCATAAATGATCTGGAAAAAGGGGTAAACAGTGAGGTGGCAAACTTTGCAGATGATACAAAACTCCTCAAGATAGTTAAGTCCAAAGCAGATTACAAAGAGTTACAAAGGGATCTCACAAAACTGGGTGACTGGGCAACAAAATGACAGATGAAATTCAGTGTTGATAAATGCAAAGTAATGTACATTGGAAAACATAATCTCAACTATACATATAAAAGGATGGCATTTAAATTAGCTGTTACCACTCAAGAAAGAGATCTTGGAGTCATAGTGGATAGTTCTCTGAAAACATCCACTCAATGTGCAGCAGCAATCAAAAAAGCAAACGATGCTGGGAATCATTAGGAAAGGGATAGATAAAAAGATAGAAAATATGATATTGCCTCTATATAAATCCATGGTATGACCACATCTTGAATACTGTGTGCAGATCTGGTTGCCCCATATCAAAAAAGATATATTGGAATTGGAAAAGATACAGAAAAGGGCAACAAAAATGATTAGGGGTATGGAACAGCTTCTGTATGAGGAGAGATTATTAAGACTGGGACTGTCCAGCTTGGAAAATAGATGGCTAAGGGTGGGATATGATAGAGGTCTATAAAATCATAACTGATGTGGAGAAAGTAAATAAGGAAGTGTTAATTACTCCTTCTCATAACACAAGAATTAGGGGTCACCAAATGACCCCTAGTAGGCAGCAGGTTTAAAACAAACAAAATAAAGTATTTCTTCACACGATGCACAGTCAACCTGGGGAACTCATTGCCAAAGGATGTTGTGAAGGCCAAGACTCTAACAGGGTTCAAAAAAGAACTAGATAAGTTCAGGGATGCAAAACCATGCACTGAAGAGTCCCTAGCCTCTGTTTGCCAGAAGCTGGGAATGGGCAACAGGGGATGATTATCTGTTCTGTTCTTTCCCTCTGAAGCACTTGGCATTGGCCACTGTCGAAAGACAGAATACAGGGCTAGATGGACCATTTGTCTGACCCAGTATGGCTGTTCTTATGTTCAAACAATCTTTTTCCCCCCTGAGAACAAAGCTTGTCAAGAACAAAAATGTAGAGCTTAGCGGCATTAGTAGTCCACTCAGTTCAAAAGAAATGTAGAGGGGACATTGGTGTATACCATGAACATAAGCTGTAGCAGCTACCCAAGAGCCAGTCCACAGTCAAGAATAGCCAGAGTGAAGCACACTCTGATCACATGCACCGCCTGCCCAGAATGCTACCTGTGCCCTGACTTTGAGAGGAGCTGCTGTATGAGTATTCCACCTGCTCTGCATCACCAGGAAATATGCCAGAGGTATTTCCCCCATAGGGGATCCCACAGATTGGTGCAGCATAAAGAGACTAGAGCATAATATAGAAGCCATCCCATGGCTTTTTGTTTGTTCCTTTTTTATCGAACTCCTTGTATTATTAGGTATATTAAATTGGCCAGGGAGGCAATAACAAGGCTTAGTGAGAAACATTTAACAACTAGAAAAGAAATGTCAAGATTTATGTATAGGATTGTCAAGACTATTTTGAAGACCGCAAAAAATTCTGAAGACGGAAAATAAGACTATTGCATACACTGAGAGAGAATAAAGTGATGCAATTTTTGTGCTTAGAGGACGTCAGTATTTATGATACCAAACAAATATTTGGACATCTCCCTACTCAAAGAAGTGTCAGGCATTGCTAGGTGTTTAAAACACAGTACTGTGATAGAGCTATTGGTTCATAAAGCAAAAACAGATAAAAATGCTATTTAGTTCTTCTTTGGTTGCACTCTCTAATGTATATCCATCGTGCATTAATAAAACCCACAACGAGCAAATATTTCTGGGGGAAAGATGCTGCACCAGAACTGTCAAACAGGGAGTTAAATCCGTGCTAAATGCTTCTGCTTCCTATGCCTGAGAAAGTGGATAATTAGGGCTCCTGATAGAGGGAAATAGATCAGAATGGAATATATGGCTTAAAATCAGGAAGCACTATCAAGATAAAGAGCCATTTTTAAAGGTATGTAAGCACATAAAGATGCATATGTGCGCCTAGTGGGATTTTTAAAAGGGCCTAAGCATGTTAGGTGCCTAACTCTCATTAACTTCAGTGTGAGCTAAGGGCCAGATTTTGAAAGGTATTTAGGTACCTGAGAAATGCAGGTGAGCATCTAGTGGATCATAGGCACATAGGTGCTTTTGAAAATCCCACTAGATGCCTATCTTTCAGCACCTAAATACCTCTAAAAATCTGGCCCAGAGAGCTACTAGTTATCAGGAAGAGGGAAGGGCTAAACAAAGAGAGCTGGAGAGAGGCTACATTTGTGGAAGCAGGCTCTGATCTAATTCTCCATAGGCCAGGGATCGGCAACCTTTGGCACACGACCCGCGCAGCTTCCCGCAGCCCCCATTGGCCTGGAGCAGCGAACTGCGGCCAGTGGGAGCCACGATCGGCCGCACCTGCGGACGCAGCAGGTAAACAAACCAGGCTGGCCCACCAGGGTGCTTACCCTGGTGGGCTGTGAGCCAAAGGTTGCCGATCCCTGCCATAGGCAATGAGAGAATCACTATTGACAGGAGCAGGATTTGTCCTGAAATTTGCAAGATAGGGCATTTTTGCTGCCATGGTTAGATGTGGCAACAAAAGGATTCTGAGGAAACAACTCCCTGACAAGATTCAGGATTTGCTCTCTGGTTGATTGGGGCCTAATCCTATAAAGTGCTGAGCACTTCCTGTGTGATGAGGGCACTATGGGAAGTGGGAGGCCCTGGATCAGGAGCTCTATCTAGCTTTATACCAAAGTATTTCTTTGAATACAGCCCTTTACATTAGGGAGGAGACACCCATTTTACACAGCCCAGGCCTTTCTGCTCTGTGCTTCTAGGGTGCCCTTTGTCCATACTTTTCTTTCATTCACACCCTTCTTTCTGCTTTCATCACCTGTCCCGTGAATTCTCACTACTGGTTTAGTTGTTTTTCTTGTTGCTTTTTGCAGAGGCAACAGTTAGTCCTGTGTACATCCTTTGAATGGCACTACAGCATTTGGTACTGCCAAGAGCCACTGCATTTTGGACCCACACAGGAGAACATGGAAATTTACACCGCATTTAGGTCTAGTCATTTCAACGCCTTATGCGATCCTTTCCCCAAAGTTGCAAACATCCCAGCTCTGAGCGTGTCGCCCCCACTCCTATTCACTGGCCCAGTATGAGGTAGTTCAAGATAGAGAAACTATCTGCCTTGTGACTTTTTACACAACTTTGGGAAACTGGGCCTGAGGCTCCTCTGTGTGCTCTGCGTTGTGTGTCAGTGTGTATTCACCTCAGACCAGACTCACTCAGACAAACCACCAGGAACAAGGTTTTTTCCGTAAAGCAGCATAGAACAGGATTACAGTCCAGCAGCCTCCTCTCTGCTTGCCTGCTACGTGCTCCCAGTTTCAGTCAGTGCTGAAACTTCCTGCTGGGAGGGCAAAAGGTACATCCTGGCAGGAACCAGGAAGTTCTCCCAACATGCTGCAGTTTATAGTTCACAACTTGTAGGTCCCACAGCTGCTGTTGAAGCACACTAGATCTTGGGCTACAAGTGCACAATAGAATTCATAGTGTGTGTATTTAAGCCAGGATATGTCTACACTAGAAACACTACAGAAGTGCAGCTGCAGGGATGTAGCTGTGCTGCTGTAGTGTAGACACATACTACAGTGATGGAAAAGATCCTTCCATCACTGTAGTAGGTTCTGGAGGTGGCAGCTAGCTCAACTGAAGAATTCTCCTGTCGACCTAGAGGTGTCTACACTGGGGCTTAGGTCGGCTCAACTACACTGGACCTGGCATGAACCGTGGGTGATGTAGTAGGTAGGCCTAACTTTGTAGAGTAGGCCAGGCCTAAAATAGCTGAGGTGTGCAAAGGTCTGTTCAGGGAACAGCTGATGACACAATACTAGTAACAGAGCTAAGTTAATTTGCACTGGCTCTGAGAGGTGTTAACTGCCCCATGCATCTCATTGGGGTGTTAACTGCAAGATCCACTTGGCTTGTGTGGTATGTCTACACTTCAACTGGAAGCAAGCCTCCCAGCCCAGGTGGACAGACTCATGCTAGACCTGGAGAGCTAAAGATAGCTGTCTGGAGGACACTATGGCTTGGCCGCAACTCAGGCTCTCAAGCTCATCGACCGCCCCTGTGGGTCTGAGCTCTGGTGGCTAGCTCAAGTCTTCACTGGAGCTGCAACCTCCACACTGCTATTTTTAGCATGCTATCTTGAGCCCAGCTACCACAAGCCTGTTTAGACAGGCTTGGAGGTTCACTCCCAGCTGCAATGTAAACATACTCTGGGAAACCCTGAGAACACCATTTCAGCAGAGCTTTGGTCAACCCACCCAAGCAGATATTTACTCCAGCAGTGGGAGTAAATACTGGAGGCCCTCCAGGTGTCACCCATGCCTGCTGGGAGTAAAGACCCCTGTTCCTTCCAAGGGGAGAGGAGACCCAACTGCTGCTCATGGGGGATAAGAGTCTATTCCTGCCTTGCTAGGAGGGGAAGGGGAGCTCATTGTCATGGTCACTGCATGGAAAAGAGGTCCCTGACATGGGCGTGGATGAAGGGGTTTTGCCTAGGGACCTGGACTGCATCAGTCCAGCTCTGGTTGCTACACATCATGCACACTCATAAGTGTCATGATTCACTAAATGACATGACACTACATGAGTAACTACATTTTCCAGACACACTCAAGGATGGATATTCTCATCACCATGATGTTCACTCACACAAAAATTGGTGGTTCGCATCACACATACACTTCTACTATGGATACATCTCCAATACTTGCTTATTAAATCTGCAAACAGTTTAGTCAACTGCATGTACAGCAGAGGATGCAGAATGCATATTACAGACTAGAGCAATATAAAGGTGATAAATAAAGAAAAGGAGATGTTAGGCTACATGACAAGGAAACACACCTGAAAACAAGTGGCATCAAAAGAAAGGGAAAGGATAGTAATAAACCAACTAACAAGCAACATTAAAGTAGGCTGTAAGGAATTTAAAGGAGGAAGACAGCTTAGAAAAACAAAACAACAGGACATATTATGAAATAAATAGCTGTTTGCAGTGATTTTTCTCTACATTGAATCTGGAAAAAAATGAATTACTTGTGGCTCCTGTAATACTTCTTACGCCTTCGTACACATAAAACTATGGGTGAAAGAAGAAAAGGAAGGCAGCAGTTCTGACAAGCCAAGGACACACAGCTTTTAGTAAAATATATATTGCTGGTGACAGAATGAGGTTTTATAGGAGTTATCACGGACATTAGACAAAGATTTGTATACTTTCAGCAAAGTGTTTGAGGACTACTGTTAACTACTGAAGCTGTGTTCACATTATAGAAAATAATGCTGAAAAATATATTCTAATGTGTCTGTATTAAAAGAACTAAATAATAAAATAATTATACTTTTTCTTTATGTAATATTTTTCAATAGCTTTCAAAGCGTCTTAAGAAGATGGGAAAGCATCATTATTCCCATTCTACAGATGGGAAAACAGATACAAAGAGAGAGAGAGTCAGGTGATTTGTCCAAGGTCAAACAGTAAGTCAGCACCACACTGAGATTAAAGCCTGGGGTGAATTCCTCACCCCCAACACCAGCCTCTTATGCCAGGTAGAAGGGCTGGGGCAGCGTAAAAAGGACCTAAAAGCTTTGTCTCCCGCAAAGGGAGGCTTTCCTGGACTGGCACTGTAATGGACAGCCACAAGGTTGACTTCTGAGACCTCTTTGTAAGCCCTGGCGTAGGGCTGCAGCATGGATTGGGGAGATTCCAAGTAGCATTGTGGTCCACAGGTCAGGGGAGAGCAGCTGCTGTAAATTAAACAGGGCCTGAGGACTAAGTTATGCCAGGGCCCTCTCCAGCTCCCAGAGCAGTCTAGAAAGAGAAGGGCACAAAGCATGGCTCCCCCACCCCCTTGAGAGTTCTGTGCTGTGCCTTAGAGATGCAGCACAAAATCTCATCCCATGGATGAAATCCTGGCCTTATTGTATTGAGAGTTTTGCCATTGACTTCAATGGGACCAGGATTTCACCCCAGTTCTCCTCATTGCCTCTCAATTGCCCGATCCATTAAACCCTGATAGCAGCATGGTTCCACCATAGTATGTTATCTTTACAAATATTTGAAGGCTGCAACCAGCAAGGGAAAGGAATTCTTTAGCAAAAGAGCCTCTAACTAAAGAAAAGGAAAGTTTAGGTTAAGGAAAGTTTATCAGGAAAACAGGTCCTAATAGTGAACTCTGTTAAAGAGTCTTTCAAGGGAGCTGGATACATCCATACTTCTTAAACTATTTAAAATTAGATTGAGCCAATTAGTAGAAAATATACTATAAAGGACAGTGCTGAACTGGCCAAGGCAGATGAGCCAGATTATCCATCGGGATTTTTCCATCTCTGATGTCTAAGTTTATGACTTCACTCTGCTTGCCTGTTTCTCAAATGAGGTTTGATCAGAATGAATCTGTTATTTCCATATTTCTGAGCTTTCAAACCTTTAAAAGTCCCACTTGTCTACTAAATTTTGAAAATGGAACATGAGGTTTTTAAATATGACTCCCACTAAAATCAGTGGCAGTCATGCAGACCAGAGCCCCACAGAGGTTCTGAGTATTTAACACTTCCACTGTTAAGGCTTATAAATTATCTTTAATGTAAGTGTTCTCTTTTCTTATCAGACATGTTTCTGTTCACTCAGTTCTCTTTTTAAGAAATAAATGCAGTTCATGTTCTCATGTGTCTTTACTGCAGGCAACTTTTTGCTCTTTCCCTCTGGCATTCTGATGAAAATAGGTGAAAGCATCTCCTCTTAACAGCACTGGATTTCATGAGAGGATGTCTGAAATCAGAATGTAGAGAAAAATATAAGAATTGAATTTATGGGATTTTGTGGGTATTTTGTGGGGAGGGGTACAGGGTTTGTGTAGAGTGTGGATGAAAATGAGAGGAAATATGCAATAGTCCTTTAATTAAACTTTTAAACAGAGCCCTTTATGATGGTGGTGGTGGGTTTTTTGGGGGGAGGAGAGGTTGTTTTGATTTGAATCAACGTACTTGAAAAAATAGATCTATTCAGCACTGTACATTTTCTTTTCCCCCATCTTTTTTATGCAAACAGCTAGAACCTTGCAGATTCACATGTTGCTAAAGAAAAATATTGTACAAAAATTTCTTCTCCAATACATCAATGTTGCTTTTAGCTGGTTGCTCTGTTGAGTGTGCAGCAAAACTGCAATTGTGATAAAACCTACTGTATGTATACGGATCAGGAGGAATTATATGAAAAAAAGCAATTGATTACTCAGGCAGCTGAAAAGCTCACAGTACATTATTTATTAAAATGGATACTTGTTTGTATAATTGTTTATATTGTATATGCAAGTCCCATGGCCAGAGGCTGCAGAGAGAAAAGAGCTCTCTATTTCCTCTGTTGGTGAACAGGGAAAATTGCTGCTATAGGCAGATTCATTTGCACAGGCTACCTACCCACAATGCTTATAGTGACGCTTGGGGAGTCATCATAATTGTACATGAATCTGGGGAATAGGGGAGCTTGGGCTTCTAGAGAGGGTGGAAAGTTTTTATTTTGTGACAAAGAGTTAATTTCTAAGCAGCTAGGACTCTGCTCAAGGGTTTTAAATTCCCTTGGCTCTCCTTCCATGGGGACTTTATTGTAAGAGCCTGTACAAAGTACAGCAGTAGTAGAGTTGAGTGGGCTCAATAGGGCCCCACCTACTCAACACCTTAATAATGCTGAATCACAAAGTGGGGTTAGGTGGCCCCTTCTGATGGGATCAGGCAAGCAGCTTCTTTGGGGCTGGAGACACACCTGCAGGAGCACTTGCACTACTGCTACTTGCTGATACCAACCATGAGTGGGATTTGATGGATGAGTGAGGTGATATAATCAAGGGACTATTACCAGTGGGACATTTTCACCAGTGGGTGAGAAGGGCGTTAGATGGACTACTGCTAATGTTACCTGAAGCACAGGGGGTGATATTTAATTCTTTATTTGCATATACATTCTCTTGCTATGTTTTCCCAGATTTATGACTGTGTTCCCTTTCCCCTAATAAAGATTTCCTTGATGTACACAGTCTCAGAGCGCTCACAGTGCTCGGGCGAGTTCTGCCTATTAAGGGCACAGGGAGAATGATTAGTTTCCCCAGGCTTCTGGGTTGGGGCTCAAACTGGTTTAATTATTTGTCAAGGGGGACCCTAGATATATTGTACCTAGCCCTTTTTGCTGCTGTTAAGCCCCTGGCAAAAGGGTTACATAGAGATGAAACATTAAACTAATAGGCATTAAATCTTACTTTTGAAGCATATATGTGTGTACATTTATGTGCACGATATATAATATATAACCTCTATGGGGGAGATTTTCAAAGGGACAAGGAGTAGTTGGCAGATCACCTCTTCCCACCCACCCCCAACCACCACACACACAGTAAACCAAGTAATTACTGTCTTGGTCTCTTCATGTGTTTTTCTTGTAATGCTTTAAACACCCATATTTTGGATGTGTAAGACCAAAGGCCACCTGTGACCATAAGAGATCCATATTTCGTTTATGTTGGCCAAATGTCAGTATATTCTGCCTACTTCCTGTCACTTGCACCATTTGCTTCAATTTGATACAGTATGCTTCTTTACTTCCTGAGATAAATCTCTCTGTATTGTTTCTGTGCACTGTTAAATGTCTGTCTCGTCCTTTCTCTGCCTTATATTGATGTTGTGAGATCTTAATTAATTATTGTTTGCCAAGCACTTCGAGATCTTTGAATGAAAAATGCTATAAGTCATTGTTCAACAGCAGCAATGCATGTGTTATTCTGGAGGATAAAAGAGAAACTGTAGATGAGTGAGCATGAAACAAAAGTAAGATTTATGGAACATATGCTTCTGGTACCAACAGGTGCTGAATAATACAGTGTGCGTAAAAGATGCTATCATTACTACATGAGTCAACATCTGTGCCTATAGCGAATCATTCAGAAAAAGGCTGAAAACAGACACAAAAAACAGCCTTAATATTCAAGTTATTATGAAACTGCTTCTATAGTTCACCCAGCCTGGAAGCCTCATTAGCTAAACAGCATATCTATGACAAAGTCTAAATTTAGGAATACATGTGGGGTATTTAGACAATGGGTGCTCAGCAGAGAATCTAATTTTCTTCAAGTTTTACTGGAATTTTTTTAATGATTCTGCTTTTGTTTCATATATGAAAGTCTGTCAGCTGTATTCCACTGATTAATACACCCTGCTCTTTGGGCCTTCATGATTCTCATTAAATTCAATAGAATTAGGACATTAACTCCTTTATAAATTTCAACCCTTATCCTTGCTATTAAGGGCTCTGAACAGCCTATATCCGAACCAACATGGCCTATGTTTTGATACAGTATTCCATTTCCTGTGCTCCTCTCTCTCTCTCACATCACTTCCTACTTTTTTGTCTTCATTCCCTCCATATCTCATGCCTAACTGCTTTGTATTCTTCTCTCACTCCCACCTTCCTTCTCCTGTGCTGCCCGTTAAGCCTTGAATTCCATCCTTATTCTTGTGTAGTCTTAATTCTTTCAGATTCCTACCTCAGTATACCTCATACTTACCTAAATTCAATTCAGTATTGATCCAGTACCTGAATTATTAGTACTACTATAATGTCTAAGGATTAGTTCCACAAAGGGGGCTTAGACGCAGCATCACAGTACTTAACTTTTAGGTTTCCTCCATCCAGTGGAATTCGCAGCTCTGAGTTAGACTCCTAGGCTCCCTATACAATGCAAGGGAAAGTCAGATGCATAAGAATGGGAGTCACACAAGCCAGCAAATGAGTGAAGAGCCACCTAAGGTAGCCAGTAGGAAATACTGAGGAGAGGAGAGGGCCTACAAAGGTAGTTAGAGGCCTAACTTTGGGCTGAGGGAAGTTCCTCCTCTAGTCTGGATTCACAGACATGAACTCTCATAACTCTCATCTGGATTTAGGTGCCTAAACCAGGTCAGCTTTCTCACAAAAAAATAGTAAGAGACCTCTTTTCTCTACCGCCCCCTTAACAGCTTCAACAGGAGAGATTAAGAGCAGCCCAAAAGCCCATTGGTGAGGACACTGCCCTTGGATATGGGAGACTCAAGTTCAAGTCCCTGCTTCACATCAGGCCGAGTGGGGATTTGAAAACAGGTTTTTCCCTCCCCAGTGAGTGCCTTTGCTCCTGGACTATTGGGTATTCTGGGACACTCCCAATTTCCTAATCTGAGGGCTTGTCTACACTGCGACGTTGTCAACAAAACTTTTGTCTTTCACGGGTACTTAAAAAAGCCCCTCCGCAAAAGACATCTTAGTTGCTCCTCTGGCCGCTCACCAGCTATCTGATCACCGCGCCCCTCCACCAGCCACCCTGCTAGCCGCTCATTGTGCCTCTCTGCCACTGCCCTGATGGCCTCTCATCGCGCCTCTCTGCTGCCACCCTGATGGCCTCTCATTGCACCTCTCTGCTGCCGCCCTGCTGGCCTCTCATCGCACCTCTCTGCTGCTGCCCTGCTGTCTGTCTGTCACCTTCTGCCTCTGTGCTATGACCTCTGCACAGTCTCTCAGTGATTTTCAGCTCTTTTGCAGGCTGGGCAGAAACACTGCCCGCATCTCAAGTGATATCAGCTCTCAGTGATTTTAGCTGTTAACAGGCAGGGCAGAAACACAATCCTATCACAAGTGGTTTCAGTTCTGATTGAGCAATTAAAATAACAAAAGTGGTTCCTAATGAAACCTATTTAACTCTATTCTTCAAACAGTGGAGAAGAACAGGTTAATTTGGGCTAGAGAAGAGGGTAGCCTCCTGACTAGAGCAGTGGGACTTCAGTCATTCCCCCATTACTTTCCCAGGGCTCTGACATTTGAGCCCCTGCTTAATGGCATTCTTTAAACTGAGGGTGCCACCCCTCATTTGGGACAGGTTAAGCACAGTCCTGCTTTCCTGTATTGCTACAATATTTATAACACTGGTAACCATATTTCACTACCCCTGCATTCAGTACTATGGTCATTTGTACCCAACACCAGCCAGAGTTGATCCTTTGACACAGCTGTAAATGATGAATAGGTAAACAGAACAGGAGCCAATTGTATTTACATAAACACACCCATAGTCTCTTTCTCTCCCAGCTAGCTGCCAGGGAAGCATTCATTTAGACCCTGCTTACATTCTCCCCCCACGTGAGAATTTGTCATCCCAGCAAATCACACTCCAGATTATACCAACTACATGCATTCTCCTCAAAGGGTCTGAGGAAACCCACTATGGCTGACACAAGCCGATGAGCTAAGCATATCACTCCCTCACTAACCACTCCAGGTACATCGTAAATTAGCCTGTTTACTGGCCTTATAACCCTGTCACGCCTATTGATAGTGGGCATGGCAGGGGCAGTGAGGACTTCTTCTGGGGCTAGGCATGGTGAAGGTTCCCTTGAGGGTACTCCCCTCTACTGTCACAGGCCCCTGCATCTCTTGCTTGGGTACCAGGATGTCCAAGGTTCCAGGGACACTTTCCACTTGTATGTCCCCTCTGTCCACCAACCTAGGTGTGTCATCACAGGCCTGTTTTTCTTCCAGGAGGTCTGGGAATGTTGGTGGGACAAGCTCATTATCCCAGGCTGGTCTCATTGTTGCCATGAGGTTGCCAGCAACAGGCCTAAAGGCTTCTGCCATGGGATTTAGAGCTGAAAAAGTGGAGCTATCCCCGTGTTCAGCTGATGGAGTCTGGAATCTGGTCTCCATTCTAGGATATTCTATGGTAGTGTCGTCCTCTTCAGACTCGCTCTCAGATATGCTAGATAAGGGTGGATTAGCCCCACAGGGCCCACTGCGTGTGCTGGGTGGTGGATTTGGTCCAGCACCCGCTTTTCACCCAGGTCCCATGTCATGATCCATTCCATAAGGGGTGCCTACCAACTCCCCCACAGGCAGTAGAAGTTTTCTATGTACTGTCTTTATTTGCCCCTACACAGTCTCAGGTTTAATCTTGTAGACCGGCAAATCTCCCAGCTTTTTCACCACCAGATAAGGTATTGCCTTCCATCTATCAGCAATCTTGTGTTTTCCAGCAACACCCAAATTTCGCAGCAGAACTCTGTCCCCTGGCTGGAGCTCATGTGAATGCACCCTTGCATCATACCAGTGCTTGTTACTATCTGAGTTCTTGTGGGCAGCAACTGTAGCCAAGCGATATGCTGCAGTTTTTCTCTTAGTCAGTAAACATACTGCAGATGTGTCTCATAGCTTTCTCCATCCTCTGATACCCCAAAGCACAGGTCTATGGGTAATCTTGGCTCTCACCCAAACATCAAGAGATATGGGGTGACTCCTGTAGCATTGTTCTTCGTGCCATTGTAGGCATGCACCAAAAATGCAGCATGCTGTCTCCAAGTTGCTTTCTGCTCTGGACCTAAAGTCCCCAGCATTTCCAACAAAGTCTGATTAAATTGCTCTGGCTGAGGGTCATCTTGTGAGTGGTAAGGTGTGGTTCTGGATTTCTTAATTCCTGCCATCCTTAGCACCTTCTTCAGGAGGTGACTCTCAAAGTCCCATCTCTGATCAGAGTGTATCCGAGCCAGGAATCCATACACTGAAAAATATTTGTCCCACAGCACTCGAGCAACGGTGGTGGCCCTCTGGTCTCATGTGGGATATGCCTGCGCATACCATCTAAAATGGTCAATCACTACTAAAATGTTCCCAACATTCCTCCTGTCCATTTCTAAAAAGAACAAGTCAATGCATACCAGCTCCAAAGGTTTGCTGCTTGTGATATTCTTCAGATATGCTGCTCTAGTGGGCAGAGTTTTCCTTTGAACACACCGAGCACATGTCTTGCATTTTTTGCGTACATCCCCAGCCATCCAGAGCTAGTAGAACTTACTACAGATAAGTTCCAGGGTTCTCTCTATTCCCAAATATCCAAAGTCATCATGCAGGGCCCTCATTGCCAGGGCTCTGTACTTTTTTGGTAGCACTAGTTGTGTTTGTTGATTTTGTAAAGGATCTACTGTGATCTGGTGCAGCACTCCCTGTATCAATTTTAGTTTGCTCCATTCCATCAATAGTAGTCTACTCTCGGGGATAGATGAAATAATTGAAACCCTCTCTTTTTGCAAGTATTGTGTCATGAATGTCAGTATCTTGCAGATAGGCTTTTTGCCAGTCAGCAGCATTGAGCAAGGGCAACGGGGACTAGTCCAATATAATTCACTGAGG
Source organism: Trachemys scripta elegans (assembly GCF_013100865.1). NCBI lineage: Eukaryota > Metazoa > Chordata > Testudines > Emydidae > Trachemys > Trachemys scripta. The sequence goes on from NC_048299.1 coordinate 251,753,740, forward strand.
CAGATGGCACACTCTCAGGGGGCAGGCCCAGAGTTTCTGCAACACAACCATGAAGACTCTCACTCACACCTTCTTGGGACCCACACACTTCACTAATGTCCTGCAGAACTGGCACTTATCAATGGAAAGCTTCAGTCGATAGGCCTCCAGCCTGTCTTTCTTCATGCTCCTCTAACGTTCTTCCAAATACAATCAGATCATCCAAATAAATAAACACTTGTAGTAAGTTCATGTCTCCCACAACTTTCTCCATTAGACGTTGAAATGTGGAAGGTGCTCCAGAAATCCCTTGAGGCATGTGTTCAAACTGATAAAATCCTAATGGGCAGAAAACGGCCATCTTTTCCTTATCTTCTGCTCCCAGAGGGATCTGATAGTATCCACTTCGAAGATCCAATACTGAGAACCACTGACTTCCCAGCAAACAGTCTAAGGCATCTTGTACTCGAGGCAAGGTGTACTGGTCAACCACAGTACAGCTGTTTAGGGTATGGTAGTTGATACACATCTGGATTTTCCCATTCTTTTTATGGACCACCACAATGGATGAGGCGTATGGGCTGCAGGACTCTGTAATAATGCCATTTGCAATCAGCTCCTGAAGATGATGTCGTACGTCTTCCATCTCTGAGAGGGCAAGCCTCCTAGATCTCTCCCTGAAGGGTCGAGAGTCGTATAGTCCGATGTTGTGCTCTACCCCTTTTGCACATCCCACGTCCCACTCATGTAGTGAGAACACCTTGGATCTTTCACAAAGCTTCTTCCTCAGGTGATCCTTCCACTCCTCAGACAATGGCGAATCTCCAAAGTCAAACCTTGCAGGATCTATGGCTGGAACTTGAGTTTCACACTGAGGTCTGACAATGATTTCAGGCTCAAAGAGGTCTGTTGTCTTCTGCCCTTGCTTCACAACAGCATCACAGCTTGTTTCATTAGTAATCAGTATAATCACGTTTTCCTGGGCTTCAGCAGGTAGGGTTACGACACCACTGGGGACCAGCACTCCTTCAGAGAGCCTTCAGCCAGCTGCTCTACCATTGCTAATGCCCCTTTACTGCCTTTCAGCCAGATACTCATGACAAACACTTCTTGCTCCATCCTTGCAGGCACTACTAAGGGGGTCGTGCTCACATACCTCAGTGCCCCCATCAGTAGCTCAGACCTCTCCTATTTAGTGCTCTCAATTTTCCTATAGGCTTCAGCACAAAGCGTGTGGATCATCAGGGTATTCAGGTATTGGTCCCCAGCCCGTCATCTGCAGTAATTTGCGAGTACCTTGAAGAGACCAGAGTTGGTTCCTATCAGCACAGACACATCAGAGATTTCTTTAGCGTTTGGGCATATTAAGGCAGCAGTGTCTACCTCTTCTCTTGCCCCAGCAACCTTCTCTGGAAATTCCAGGTGCACTATGACACACCCTTGGTAGGGGTATTCATGCTGAGGCTACACAGACCAAGGCCAGTCGGTGGCTATATAGGTAGGTGCCTAAAGTGGAATGACTGAAATAATAGTCACTTGAGAGTCAGTGTCAAGCACTGATTCACATTCTGCCCCTTCAATCCTCACTGTGATCTCTGCTCAAGGTCCTATCAGTCCTGAGGGGATACCAGCTGGACAGTCTTTTCCAGGGAGCATTCAAATCCTGCAGGCCTGGGTGGCCTCTGGGAACCCCTCCCAACTGTTGACCCCTCCCAACTGGTCTTCAGCTTTCCATACAATAGGAAGGTATTTTCTTCATTACAACACTTGGCAGCACTGTGTCTATCCTTGCCACAGCGGTAGCAGAAGAATTGTCCTTTCCCCCGTCACCTGGGTGGGTTGGTGGCTCTAAATGCTGACTTCTCCATCGCCACAGCCAAAGGCTCCTTACACCTGGAAGTCTTACTCCAGTCAATGGTGCTTTGCAGCTCAGCTGTCTGTTCTGTCAGGGCCTGCAGTTTTGGGGCAAGTTCCTCTCTGGTGCTCTCATCAGTGCACTGGCTGTGTGCAGGGGTGCTGTGCTGGCTGGCTCAGATGGCTGGACTTCCCAAAACTCACTGGCAGCCTGCCTTTCTTCCTCCGCTCTGACCTCTTTTATCAGCTGGGAGTAACGCGGGGAACATTCCTGTCATTCTCTTAACCGGAGATGAAGTAGAATTGGGTTCTGATATTGAGTTCCTCTTATAATTTGAGCCAGTCTGGTCTGATCCATATGCTCAGCAGTCACTGCTCCCCTCTTGACATCTCCCTGAAGCAGCCTCTCCAGCCTCTGAATATAGGCTGAAACCTTCTTTCCCCTTTGTTGTCGGGAATTAAGGATCTTACAATAACTCTCCTCAGAGCCCTATATACTTCCAAAGGTTTGCTCGAGGGCTAGGCAGTCCTTCACACTGACTCCAGGGTTAGTGAGCTTCAGGGTGCAAATCACATCTAATGCTGGGCCCCTGAGGCTCTCTACTAGACAACTTCACTTTTCTGCACCTGGTACGGCCCATTCCTGCAGCATTTCAGTGGTATGCTCTAACCAGGGTTTAAACTCCTCTTCCCCAGGTGTTGGGATGGGACCCCCAGCAAATAACCTTAACTTATGATAGGAGCTTGACATAGCATGGGACAACCACCTTTTCCAATGCTTGCCCCAGTGCTTTTGCCCAATCATTGGCTGAGGCTGCAGCCCCTGAGCTAGGGGCTGCTGAGCCAGGGCCCAACAAACTTGACATATTAGCCATTATATAAACAGTGATTTCCTCAAAATATAAACACAATTGTTTCCCAATGTAGTGAATCACTCAAAGTGTGCTTGCGAGGGGTATGGACCTAGTATCCTTGCTGAGCCTCTACCACATTAGGTAAAAGCCAACTGGCTCTTAGCTAGGAGTCAGTCAGTCAGTCTCTCTCGCTTAGGTACTTGGGGATATGGACAACTTTAAGCATGTGGGTAATCCCAATGAATTTCATGGGACTGTTTAAAGTGTTTGCAGGATCAGAGCCTAGGAATGCAGAATTAAACTCTACAGGAAATACATTGTCCTTATTCCAAATTACATTGCTGGGTCATTATAGAAAAAAATGAACATCTAAAGAAAAGCTGAACAGGAGTACTTGTGGCACCTTAGAGACTAACAAATTTATTAGAGCATAAGCTTTCGTGGACTACAGCCCACTTCTTCGGATGCATATATAAAGAAAAGCTGTAACCCAAATGTATAGTTTCTCCTTTTAATTATAATTCTATATGTTTCGGCACAGTATCATACTGAAATTGACTTACTTCTTACTAGTTCCAAGGTTATACTGAAACATGCGCTGTAGCCTACTCTAATATGGACAGGAGACAATATAACTAAGAAATATTTTCAAAGTGCAAGCATCCTGCCGCTTGTTTCTGACAAGAGGATGTAATAAAATGTTGAAATTCTTATTCTTGGGAATTATGAACCCACTTTGTAGTTGGTAATATTATAACATAAGTATTGCTGTTCACTTTTAACAGACATGAGAGTTACATGTGTATTTCAAGTGCAATTTATGGATGTCTAGAAATGTGACTACAAGTACAACTGGATAGCTACTGAGTCTAACTTTTTTAGCCTCAACTGTAGCAATTCAGCTGAATTCCCTTATTTTGTGAATCTGGGGCCCTTTCTTATACCACTTCAAGATAATATACTGGAACTTTTGTTGGCAACATATTTGGGGTTGTGAAATAATCAGACAACAGTACTCTTTTTTTTTTAAGACGAAGCAGTGTTGTTGCTATTGCCAGCTTCTGCAGTGCCATGCAGTATTTCTAGGAATAGAGGATTTTTTAAAGTATTTAGGTGTATAAGGCTGCAGATCGGTAGCTAGTGGGATTTTCAAATTGAAATCAATAGGTGTTAGGTACCCACATTTTTCTAAAAATCCCACTAGGTGCTCATCTGCATCCTTAGGAGCCTAAATACCTTTTCAAACAGTGATTGTTGCTGGAGTCTTCATAACAAATGTTGTTGTAGCTGGTACATAGATAATTAACTCCATGGAACTGGGGAAAAAAAAGTTATGCTATCAGTTAGTTCTGGGGAGTGCTCACCTACTTAAACTGTGTGGCATCTGCATATTCTTCTTTGGAGGATACATTCATTTGTCATTGTGGGGAAGTGCTGCCAAATACAGAAGACTTTAAGCCGGGGGGAGAGGGGGAAGGTTGTGTGAATAGATGCAACTATTGCCATCCATCATTTATAGGCTGCAGGATTTGTAGAACTAGACATGTGACAAAAACCCTAGGTCAGGAGTAGGTTCCCCCCTCCCAGGTATAGTCAAGGGCCAGACTCCAGAGAAAATAATAAAAACCAACAATAACGAGAATAATAAGTAAATAAAAAGATTTCAGTGTCCATTCAAAAGCATCTGGCGGTCTGGATTTGTCCCGCAGTCCAACTATTGACTACCCCAGTCATATATGTACTAAATACCAGAGGGTAAAACGCTATACTGAAATTCTTGATTGTGGGCCATGCATATGACGTATTTTCGATGACATGGGAAGACAAGAATATTGAAGGGTGAAAAAGTCTACTATCCCTATGAAACAGTCAACCCATTTCTATAAATTGGATAACTTGCTACAACAGCATGCAGAAGTGGTAATATGTTTATGTAGCTACTTTAGATCCAAGATGAATTTGAATTTTCTAAACTTTTTGGATATTTAAAAAGTAATTTTAAGTAGACTTCCATGATATTTAAGAAAGGGATTTTTTCTTCTTTTGAGATGGTCATGCAGTAAGAAGCTAAGATTTGACATGGCTTAAGGAAGATAAATTGTCTAAGGAATTGGAAACATCCCGACCTAGCCAGTTCTAATGAGTATGTACTCAGTGGTCTGAGAAACTACTTTTTCAGCCATCGAAGAGAAGTTCTGGCTTCTGTCTCTTAATAAACAGAGATACTATTATTACATAATAGTGGCAATAGAAGTTAAATGCAAGGCAGGTGGTCACAGTTAGAATTACTTTAGACTTCTGCTGTAGGGACACAGACGACTTTGAAAAAACTATGTTGAGGGAAAGGCCAGTGGTTAGCTAAAGGCATTCCAGTGCTGGCCAGAGAACAGAATTCAGAGAAGAGATCTTACCATGTCAGAGATCTCTTTTGCCTAACTAATATATGCTCCCCAAACAAATTCTTATAATCAAATGTTAAAATAATTATCCTTCTCTGAATGGCTGGGGGTGGAATTTGGAAGCGGTAAAACCAACAGGTTCTTTTAACCAGTGATGCATGAGACTGAGCATTGCCTGAGGTCTAGAAAGCATTCTCTGCCATTGTGAATGGGTGCACGGATGAATTCATATCCTCATCACAGAGCAAAGATCTTTCTTGTTTCTTTGATGAGACCCGAATTATTTCCTCTATCAGATAGGGAGAAGGTCTAGCTCATGGAACCCACCTGGAAATTATTGATGTTTACATACCTGCCTAGTTTGCTATAGTAACCATCTCAAGCTGTTTTACCTGTAGAGGGGAGCTATGTAGTTGATGGTTCACAAAACCCATATAAGAGAAATGATTGTGGTGCAGTTTTTCTTCATTGTGCTTTATGTCCAGGGTATGCTACATGAGTGTTCTTTGGAATGGAGTTTTAAATTCCAAATAAATACAGCTTTGTTCAGTGAAGCAAATTAGTTTTTCAGCAGGAGAGAACTGGCAGCATAAATCATCTGTGAAACAGGCATACTGGTCTCATGTTAAACAAAGATTTCTACAAAATATTTAACTTAAATATCAATATCTTATCTTAAATAATGACAAAACAGGGAAAAAAACCCAGTTTTCATATGGAATGAAACACAGCTGTATAGCACAACAGGTGATATCATGATATGGGGGGTGGGATAGCTCAGTGGTTTGAGCATTGGCCTGTTAAACCCAGGGTTGTAAGTTCAATCCTTGAGAGGGCCACTGAGGGATCTCAGGCAAAATCAGTACTTGGTTCTGCTAGTGAAGGCAGGGGGCTGGACTCAATGACCTTTCAGAGTCCCTTCCAGTTCTAGGAGATAGGATATCTCCATTAATTTTAAGACCAGATAGAGATGTAGTTTTACACATAAAACATGAAATTCACCCACACTGCAGAAGGCCAACACACCTGCAAATGTAGCATCTATTCGGAGTGCCCAAGTACCCTCTACACACCATGGAAACTTGCTCTTCCCAGCCTCATATAGATCACCATGGAAAGCTATGATGGGCGCAGGTCAGGGAAGGGGCCACAGGCTCTATGCTAATGAAGATCCACTACTGTATACAAATGGCAAAGAACAGTTGCTCTGCTCTCCCCAACCCCTCCACACTCCACTCTCATAAAGCTCAATTGCTCAGGCTTTAAGTGGGTGGAGTGGAAATTCACCCACAGCGAATTGACTGTTTTGCTAACAGAAGGAATCTAAAGAGGGCAGATCTGGGGCCAGGGTCCTAGAAAGGAACAGGCAGCAGTGTACGTTAATGCTGACAGGACCACCGTTGATTTAGAATAGCATAATCTTATGGATTTAGAGGGCAAAAATGCTGCAGAGAGAAGGGACAACCCTGACTCTTACTGTCCCTAGTACAACAGTCCTGATCCCAAGGACTTCGGGTGAATGGGATTCTGAAGCATGTGACCTCTCCTACCCCAGCAGCCATTTGAGTATTTAATGATTAGAGGGCTTGTCCCTCTGTCCATTCCACACAGGATCACCTTGCATCCCCCTTGCTCCCCAGAAGAGAAGATTATGAGATTAAATATATGTGTACACCTGTCTGCTACTTGGTTTTTCCTATGTACGTGACAATCTGGACTAGGATACTTTGAAAGCTACGCTGCTGTGATTTGTGCAGGTTATGGCCAAAGGCTTGGATTTGTATTTAGGATTCATTTAAAATAAGTAAGACAAATCAGAAAAAACAAAATCAAGGATTTAACAAAGCAAATGTAAATCACAATAGTTTAATTTCCAGAACTTTCTGTTTGTAATTCTTCTTACACAAGTGGAAGTCAGGAAGAATTTCCACTGAAATCAATGAGTTCCACCAGCATAAAACTATTTACATAAATCTGCATATTTCCTACTAACCCAACTATCTCCATTTTCTGCTGTTACACTGTTGTAATTGGTTTGTCTTCATTAGCTTAAATAAGTCTTACACTGACATTTAAGGAGTATGGCTCCGTAAAAAGAGTTTTCTTACATTTCACAGGAGATGTCAGCACTGCTGTTCAGTGCGAAAACGTGTACTGTATCAGCTTCTGACTCAACAGCAACACATGCATATTTCTCACAGTGGAGGATTTTTTCCCCCCAGTAGCAGCATTCTGAATGAGTTTAGCATGAAATACTGGACAAGTGTTCTTAATAAATTTCCATTGAGCAAGAGAACGGGTCAGATAGTGTCTACATTGATTTGTTTTTCTCTTAACTCCCAAAATCATTCATCACATTTTAACACTTATTCTGCTGGCCTGTTTGCTCCCAGAAAACACAGGGCAAATTCTGCTCAGTATAGTGATGCATCTCACTATAGCAATGCATCTTGGATTTTGTAGGTGTTACCACCATCCACCCCCAACATTAATTGGAAAAAAACCCCCACACACCTGGGATGTGTCCAGTGTTCTGAAAGAAGATGCTGCACAGCATACAAAAAACAGCGATCGTCTTGGCAAAACCAGGATGTATGGTCACTTTAGGTAATGGGGCTCAAACAGCCAGATGCACTATTCTAGTATATTGTATTTGAGAATCAAGAAACTGCTTTGAATCTCCTTGGTTCCTGTAACCTAAAGTCTCTTAACTCTGGCTCATGAACCATAATGAGAGAAATATATGTATTTTTCTCAAATGGGTTAAGAATAAGACTAAGATTATGTCATGGAGGTCACAGAGGTTCAGCCTGGGGTGGTGGGGATGCTGCTCTAAGGTGGCAGGACCCTCCCTCCCCTGCAGCTCCCAGCAGTGGGTCTTGGAACTCCAAGCCACCTCAGGTGGCAGGGGGAGCCCTGCATCTCCAAGCTGCCTCAGGCACTGGGTAGACCCCAGAGATCTCAACCAACACAAGCAACAAGGGGGAACCCTGGATCTCAGCCACCACAGGTACAGCGGGACCCTGGAGGCGCAGCAGCGGTGGGCACTGGATCCCTCCGCCCCATTTTGTTACAGTTATTTTTAGTAAAAGTCAGGGACAGGTCACAGGATTCTGTGAATTTTTGTTTATTGTCCATGACTTACAAAAAAAATAACCATGACAAAATCTTAACCTTAGTTAAGAACTCTGAGTATGTGTAGTTTCTGCTATACTGCTCAAGCTTAGATTGTGCCTTGTAGGGATTGGTGTGGATCTAGTCACATCACTCCAAGAGGAGCACTGTACAGTAACTCCTCACTTAAAGTCATCCCGGTTAATGTTGTTTCATTCTTACGTGGCTGATCAATTAGAGAACATGCTCGTTTAAAGTTGTTCAATGCTCCTTCTAACATCATTTGGCAGCCGCCTGCTTTGTCCACTGCTTGCAGGAAGAGCAGCCCGTTGCAGCTAGCTGGTGGAGGCTTGGAACCAGGGTGGACTGGCAGCCCCCCCATCAGCTCCCCGCTCCCCTAAGTTCCCTGTGCAGCAGCTGCCCAGCAGGCTAGCAATTGCAGCTGTCCCTCCCTGCACTGCCATGTGCTCCTCCTGCCCTCTGCCTTGGAGCTGCTCCCTGAGACTACTCCTGCTTGCTGTGCAAGGGGAAGGGAAGGAAGAGGTGGTTTAATGTCAGGGTGTTCCCCTCCCCTCTGCTCCTGCACCCTGCTTACCCCATCTTCCATAGAGCAGGGGGGCACATGATAGGGCTCAGGACAGAAGGAACTTGCTGGCAGCAGCAGCTGCAGTGTCAGCAAGATGATCTAATTAACAAGGCAGTGTACTTAAAGGGGAAATGCGCATCTCTCGCTTTCACACACAGTGTGTGTCTCTGTCTGTGATGCTCTCTCCCCTCCCTCCATTCCTGCTGCATTGTAGACTGTGAGAGTTAACCCTTGAGGGCTCAGCCAATTGCTAGTTGTTCATTTAGCAGTAAGGTATACCCTGGAAAATATCCCACCCTCTGATTCTTCCACCTCAACCAAGCTTCACAATCATCATCACTGTATATCAGTATTAAAATTGTTTGTTTAAAACTTATAGTGTGTGTGTGTGTGTGTGTGTGTGTGTGTGTGTGTATGTATATCTCTATATATCTATCTATCTGGTGAAAAAATTCCCTGGAACCTAACCTCCGCATTTACATTAATTCTTATGGGGAAATTGGATTCACTTAACATCGTTTCACTTAAAGTCACATTTTTCAGGAACATAACTACAACGTTAAGTGAGGAGTTACTGTACTCATTCAACCTCTGAGAAGCAGACTGCTGTCTGGACTGCACAAAAATCTATACTCCTTTAGAGGGGTGCAGCATGCTTCCCTCGGCACACTGGAAAGAGAGCCCTGGCTCTGTCTACTCATCTCTGTGAGGAGGAGACACTTTGCCATCTGCCTCTAGGCTGTGCAAGAGCAGGAAGTCTCTATGCTTCCTATCTCCTGCTACACACATATGTAAGGGCTAAGCAGAATCTAGCCATATATGACTATATCCCCGGCATATGTAAAAGCATTTGGGGTTAAAGGGCCACAGCACTATCTGGATATAAATTTGGGGCATTTAATGGAATAATTAAATAATAAATTGACAAGTTGGAAGGAAACAGGAATGTTCAGCCTAATTTTATATAGAGCACATAATAATGAAACAGATGCATAATATATAATTGATGGGGGCAGGATACAAAAGCCCACAGGTAAGTCAAAACATGGAGACCTGTGAGAAGGATAGGAATCTGGGGAGAGCATGGGCCATTATAGCAGGGATAAGGGCGAGAGAAGAGAGAAATTAAATCAGTATCTTAGATGTCCATATACTGGTGGAGAAGTATGGTGAAGAAGCAGGAAAAAACTAGAGATGCTAGTGAATAAACACAACTATGACCTAGGTTGCATCACAGAGAGTTGGTGGGACAATACACATGACTGGAATATTGGTGTAAAAGGATACAGCTTGCTCAGGAAGGACAAGCAGGAGAAAAAAGGAGGAAGTGTTGCCTTATATGTCAAAGATGTATACATTTGGACTGAGGTGGAGATGGAAATAGGAGACAGACTTGTTGAAAATCTCTGGATAAGGATAAAAGTGGTGACACAGAAGTGATGTCATAGTAGAGGGCTACTACAGACCATGTAACCAGGAAGAAGTGGATGGGATGCGGCTTTTAAAAAAAAAAAAACTACTAACAAAATCATCCAAAGCCCAGGACTTTCTTTGACAGGGTAACAAGCCTTGTAGATTTTGAGGGAGGACGGGAAAGTGGTAGATGTGGTATATCTTGACTTTAGTAAGGCTTTTGATACTGTCTTCTTTGACCTTCTTGTAAACAAACTAGGGAAATACAACCTAGATGGGGCTACTGTAAGATGGGTGCATAACTGGTTGGAAAACGCTTCCCACAGAGTAATCAGTGATTCACAGTCAAGCTGGAAAGATATATCAAGTGGTATATCAAGGGATTGATTATGGATCTAGTTTGTTCAATATCTTGATCAATGATTTAGATAATGGCATAGAGAGTACACTAAAAGTTTGCAGATGATATGAAGCTGGGACGGGTTGCAAGTGCTTTGGAGGATAGGATTAAAACTCAAAATGATCAGAATAAATTGGAGAAATGGTCTGACGTAAATTGGATGAAATTCAATAAGGACAAATGAAAAGTACTCAGTTTAGGAAGGAACAAGCAGTTGCACACATACCAAATGGGAAATGATTGTCTAGGAAGGAATACTGCAGAAAGGGATCTGGTGTCATAGTGGATCACAGTGTCAACAGTGTAACACTATTGCAAAAAAAGCAATCATTAGCAGGAGTGTTATAAGCAAGACTTGTGAAGTCATTCTTCTGTTCTACTATGTGCTGATTAGGCCTCAACTGGAGTATTGTGTCCAATTATGGGGGCCACATTTCAAAAAGATGTGGACAAATTGGAGAAAGTCCAGAGAAGAGCAACAAAAATGATTAAAGGTCTAGAAACCACAACCCATGAGGGAAGATTGGAAAGAAAATGTGTTTGTTTAGTCTGGAAAAGAGAAAACAGAGGGGACATGGTAACAGTTGTAAAGTACATAAAAGGTTGTTACAAGGAGGAGGGAGAAAAATTGTTCTCCTTAACCTCTGAGGATAGGACAAGAAGCAATAGGCTTAAATTGCAGCAAGAGCGGTTTAGATTGGATATTAGGAAAAACTTCCTAACTGTCAGGGTGGTTAAACACTAGAAGAAATTCCCTAGGGAGGTTGTGGAATTTTTGTCATTGGAGATTTTTAAGAGCAGGTTAGACAAATACCTGTCAGGAATGGTCTAGATAATACTGAGTCCTGCCATGGGTGCAGGGGACTGGACTAGATGATCTCTCAAGGTCCCTTCCAGCCCTACGATTCTATGATTAATATTCAAGTTGACAGTGCAATATCAGGCATATGCTACAATTATCTGCATCTTTGCATATATATTTTTTCGAGAGAGCAAGAGAGCAGAAATTGAACTGTATTGAAATTGCACTTACAGCACAGTCAAGTGACATTATGATCATGTCACATTTTAGATACTGCATAGTGACCCTGTACTTCCAGCACAAACAAATACTTTGCAGTGGCATGGCATTACAGTTGGAGCACATCACAGTTGTCTATAGGCACAGAATGTGCTGCCACTGCATTCACAGTTATAGAACAAGTTACTTTATCTGCAGTGTCAATATGTCAGTATGGGAAGGGTCCCCCTCTGAAGAGATTACACAGCATTTAAGAGAATGTTGCCAAATCTGGGTCTGAAGTCAGTGGATGCCATTGGTGTCCAGCACTTTGGAATGTCAGGCCACTTGTTCAAGGGCCTAAAAATGGATTTAAGTGCTTAACTGTAGGCACGCTTGTTTAAAAACATTGGCCTTAGTCATTAGACAAGCCTGTTTATTTCAATGTGGTGTTCAATATGTATATTTTTAGTTATTCAAAATACTGGAATGAATGGTAAGTTAGGAAAATCTGCTGATGAACCTATTATTAATGGTAGCCCTGATCCAACAAAGCAGTTAAGCAACTAGGGACAGAAAGCTCAGCACTGTACAAGATACCGTGAAGACCAAGTTCCAGTCCTAAGGAGCTTGCAATTTAAAATGTTAAACATGGGGCCCAATCGCTTCTTCTTGTAGCTAGACCCCATATGAGGGGGCTAACTAAAAGGAAATCTCAGTGTGGGTTGGTTTTTGAAATTTAAGGCTCAGATTTTGCAACCAGTAGCTGATTAGCCACTGTACCACCATGGCCCTGGCCCAGGGGCCCCAGCCAATGGGAGGGCACCTTGGAAAAATGGGCACTCCAACCTGTTCTGCCTGCTTGGTGCTCCTGCCGAGGAGCGGGGGCTTCCCCTGCTCCCTGACTGAATTTCCCTGGCAGGAGCACTGGGAAGGAGGGAAGGGGGGACTGCAGGCAGAAGGGGTGGGGATGGGCCCCCGCTTGCTCTGGCCCAGGGTCCCACAAAACCATAATCTGCCTCTGCGCAGCGAGCAATGTGTGTGAGTACATACTTGGGGCTCCATGGACTTCAGAGCTCCATGCAACTGCAGGTTTCTTCCAGCACTGAGGTGTTGTTTTTTTTTTTTTGCAGGATCAGTACCTTACTTGTTGGATTTTTTGATATGGTAACTAGTTTGAAGACTCAGGCTGTAGGCCAGGGATAGGCAACCTCTGGCACGTGTGCCGAAGGGTCCAGGCCACCAGTCCGGGGGGCTCTGCATTTTAATTTAATTTTAAATTAAGCTTCTTAAACATTTTAAAAACTTTATTTATTTTACATGCAACAATAGTTTAGTTATATATTATAGACTTCTAAAAAGAGACCTTCTAAAAATGTTAAAATGTATTATTGGCACTCAAAACCTTAAATTAGAGTGAATAAATGAAGACTCTGCACACCACTTCTGAAAGGTTGCCAACCCCTGCTGTAGGCAATACTTCATCCCAGCAGTACTACTGTATTCACTGTAATGTGCTCCCATTGCCTGTGCTGGAGTGAAATATTACTTTTTGACAAAGGACGACTCAGTTTCAGTGCTGCTGAATGCCAGGGATACCAAATGCAACTGTTTGGGAAAGATATAGGAGGATATGAGTCACCTGTTTTATTTTTAATCTTTGAAAAAAGTATCTGTCATTTATTTAAGTAACAGTCATGTATTTCATTATGTTTCAATAAGCTTGCTTTATGTACATTTATAAATAAATATTCCAATAGATGTCATGACTTCAAGTTAATAACAAGTGATGCACTGACCAAAAATTCATTGGTACTGAAATTCCTCTAGCAAAGTCAAAATGTAATTGGTGGTTTACATGAATTGTCATTGGTGCCAAGCAAATATATTTAACATCTTCCTGTAAACATTGGAGTTGGTGATATTGTGTCCAAGATCAGGCTTTATTTTTATTTCAAAATGGATTTTGTAACAGTTCCAGTAGGGAGTGTGGGGCTATTCCCAAGAGTGAAAATATATTGGCTCTGAGAAAACTATAAAGTACTCGTATCTGCAGTAATAAATTTCACAGCTAAAGGAATTAATATGCAGATTAATTTAAAATTCCTATTCCACCTGAAATTAAGTTCTAGTGTATTTAGCAGAAATTATGCACAACTGTTAGCTGTGGTTACTACATCTGGCTTCTTTTCAGACAACAATTCATTTCGGTGGAGATGCATGGATTTCTGTTGTAGAAAACTATTCAAAGCACTTTCCTTTTTCTCTTACAGAACAGCAAGCCCCATTTACCAGAAGTGAACATATTGTTCTATGGTTGTGGAAGTTACATACACCACATGGGGCCAGATTTTCATGAGTTGACCCCCCCACAGTTGGGGCTAGATTCTTCAAAAAGTTCAGCTGCTTTTTATGCACCTAAATAAACCCCAAATTTCTTAGTGAATTCAGTATCCAGCAGTACCTCCTGTGACATGCGGGGCCAGATTTTTGAAAGAATGCAGCACCCAAAGTGTCAGCTCTTAAAAACTTGCCAATTTTACCTAAGACAAATAGATGTTACCTGACTACGGGCATGATCCAATGACCATTGACATCAATGGCAAAGTTCCCATTGACTATAATGGTGCAGGATCACAGTCTAGGTATAAAATTCTCTAGTACCACAGGAAATCTTGTAAACACTGAAAATTATCTAACTGCATTAGCTATATCTAAGGAAATGGCATGTTTTAAGGACCATCATTGCAGATGGTTGTGTTCAAAATTAATCCAGAACAGAGTCAGAGTGGGGATGGCAAATTCCTTTAAATTACACACATTTTCCAAACTCAATGCACATGCTGGTTTTCTGGCATGCCTATACTCATGCCCATCTGTTAGTGTGGCATTGTGCCTGTTCACATCATAAATTGATGTGCAAATTGTGAATGAGTGCCAAGTTCAGCTCAATAGATGTTCTGCAGGGGAGTGTATAAAAGGCACATGGCATCTCTGCTGCAAGAAGACCCGCCTGTTGACAAGCAATTCTAAATTTTGGCCACATGCTTCCTGAAAAGGACCAGATCTGTAAGCCATTGGCATCAATAATGAATGCCTTCAGCCATTCTTAGCCAATACACCACAATGACTGAAATTTTGCATGTTACCTGACAAATGCTTCATATGTATATGCTTAATGTGGAACATTTACATCTATATATTCATGCTCTCAGAGAACTGAAAACAATAACAACTTCACAATGTCTCATTCCTTTGCCATGCAAAACTAAAAGAATCATGCAAGGTGACCAAGATACAAGATGATTTTTCCCAGATATTAGTTGTTTCTTTTTCGACTCTGATGCCATTTTTGACACAAGGCCAAATCATGTGTATGCAAATATGTCCACATTCTCGATGCCATTCTTAATACAAAATAAAATATGCCTGAACTTTGGACACTGCCTTCTCTGTCCTTCACCATCAGCTACACCTGTAGGTTACCTCCCACTTCTGTCCATCTCCTGCTCCTCCGAGTTCTCCATCACAAAAAGAATGTATATTAATAGTACAGTTTTCTTCCCTCTTTCTTGCACTGTCTCCTCTTCCCAATAAAATATGTTTCACACATGGCCAACTCCCTGCCTTCTGTTTCTGCTCACAATTTCACAAACATTTGAGTTATTGAGTTGTGTATAATCCAGTGCAAAAACCAAACTCCCCATAGTCCTGAAATGTCACACAATGAAAATGAGTGTAAAATAAACTAAAAATAATCCAAATGGAATGAAGATTTTTTTTTTGGGGGGGGGGGGGGAAACATGGAGGAAGGAAACAAGAAGATATCCTTACTTTTGAGTAGCTCAGGTAACATCCCACCATGAAGTCTACTTCTGTGGGAGAAAAACCACACTGAAGCAGTTCATGGAAGGTCATTTGGGAAAAACTGAAAGACACTGAAGACAAACTATTTGGAAGATCACCATTTCTACTATGATAAGAAATGATGAAGCCACGCTCTGCAACTAAAGCAATGATGATGCCTGTATCAGGAGCTGACACCTTAGAAAAGGGGAAAGGAAAACTCTGCCAGCCAGTTCCATACAGGTGAAAAAGCATGTGACTGAGAGAGTCATGGGAATGCATTAGGAAGGGATTGGGAGACCCAAACTGCCACATCCTAGAGCCTAGCTTGCATCACTGACCAAGAAATGCAGAAGTCCAGGGAGAAACAACGGCCCTGTATTTATGGCTCTAGATTAGAACTCAGGAGATCGATATTAAATTAACAGCACCACCCCAGACTTCCTGTGTGTTCTTTGGCAAGTCGTTTAATTGCTTTGTGACTCAGCTCAAATCTTGCTTGCATGTTCATGTGTTGAGACTGCATGGGTGGAATCTTTGCCCCACTGAAGTCAATGACAAAACTCCTATGGACTTCAATAGGGTCAGGATTTCACTCTATATCTTCAAAGTAGGGATTGTCTCGTAGGACATGTTTGTACAGCCCATAGCACAATGGGGCTCTGATCTCATTTGGGCCCTCAAGGTGATGTGGTAACACCAGTCAGAAATAATAAATAACTGAACTCACATTGGACATCCATAAACACTTCAGTGTAAAAGATTAACCCAAAAAGGACACAAAAAATAAGATATTTTAAAATAATTTTTAACCAATGTATCTGAGAGAATCAGGTAGGATTGTGCTAACAAGGGGGGTGGGGAGTTTGAGGTATTTATTGCATTGCAAATACTCAGTGAAATCTTGGTTCCACTGAAGTCAATTTGAATGTCATTATTGACTTCAGCATGGTCAGGATTTCACCCATTGTCTAAAAGTACAGCTTAATTTTCTGAAAGGCCTTTTGCAGATCTCCATGACCAGCAGTGTCAACATATATTGACTGAAGAACAGTATATTTCAAGAAGGCTGCAACTATGGGAGAATTTGTCTAGCATGGAAAGGGGAGAATGAGTGTGCTATTTTCCTGCTAGTCCAAATACTCAATGTTTTTTTTAAACTCCAAGATGTTCTCTGAAGTCGAATTTAGCCACGTTAGGTCGATTTTATAAGCAATGCGTCTACACAACGAACCCCATTCCGTTGACCTAAAGGACTCTTAAAATAGACTGCTGTAATCCTTCCCGGTGAGGGGAGTAGCGCTAAAATCGACCTTGCTGGGTTGAATTTGGGGCAGTGCGGACACAATTGGACGGTATTGGCCTCTGGTAGCTATCCACAGAGTGCTCCAATGTGACTGCTCTGGACAGCGGTTTCAACTCCGATGCACTAGCCAGGTACACAGGAAAAATCCTGGGAAATTCTGAGTTTCATTTCCTGTTTGGTCAGTGTGGCGAGCTCAGCAGCATAGGTCACCATACAGTCCCAGAATTGCAAACGAGCTCCAGCATGGACTGAATGGGAGACACTGGATCTGATTCCTGTAGGGGGAGAAGAATCTCTGCAGGCAGAACGCTGATCAAAAAGAAGAAATTCTAATATATATGCCACAAATTGCACAGGGCATGATGGAAAGAGGCTACAACAGGGACACACAGCAGTGCTGTGTGAAAGTTAATGAGCTCAGGCAAGCCTACCAAAAGACAAAGGAGGCAAACAGTTGCTCTGGATCAGAGCCCCATACGTGCCACTTCTATGATCAGCTGCATGGCATTCTAGGGGGGACCCCCACCACTACCCATGGACATCTGCAAGGGATGAGTCTCACACAACATGGACAGTCACTACGTAAAAGGATAAATGGACGCAAGTCAGATATCAGGAATGGCAATATAGAAAAACCTGTAGGAGAACACTTCAACCTCCCTGGCCACACAATAGCAGATGTAAAGGTAGCCATCTTACAGCAAAAAAACTTCAGGACCAGACTCCAAAGAGAAACTGTTGAGCTTCAATTCATTTGCAAATTTGACACCATCAGATCAGGATTAAACAAAGACTGTGAATGGCTAGTCAACTACAAAAGCAGTTTCTCCTCCCTTGGTGTTCACACCTCAACTGATAGCAGAGGACCTCACCCTCCCTGATTGAACTAACCTCGTTATCTCCACACTGATTCTTGCCTGGATATTTATACCTGCCTCTGGAAATTTCCATTACATGCGTCTGACGAAGTGGGTATTCACCCACGAAAGCTTATGCTCCAATACATCTGTTAGTCTTAAAGGTGCCACAGGACTCTCTCTTGCTTTTTACAGATCCAGACTAACATGGCTACCCCTCTGATACTTGACAACAGGGAGGAGCATTTTGTGGATAAGGAAGAGGAGGAGGAGAATGTGCAGCAGGCAAGCAGAGAATCCATTCTCCCTGCCAGCCAGGACCTTTTCATCACCCTGGAGCCAATACCCTCCCAACCCTCCTGGACCTGAAGCTGGAGAAGGCACCTCTGGTGAGTGCACATTTGTAACTACACTACAGCAGTTAAAAGCAATTGTGTTTAATATTTGGTTTGCCCTGAAGAATCGGGATGCATTCACGACCAGTACAGCTACTGGAAAAGTCTGTTAATGTGTCTGGGGATGGAGCGGGAATCCTCCAGAGACATCTCCATGAAGCTCTCCTGGAGGTACTCTGAAAGCTTTTGCAGAAGGTTTCTGGGGATGGCTGCCTTATTTTGTCCTCCATGATAGGACACTTTACCATGCTAAGCAAGTAGTCTGGAATCATTGCAGCACAAAGCATGGCAGCGAATGGTCCTGGGTTTTGGTCGCATTCAAGCAACATTTGGTCTATGTCTTTCTGTGTTAGCCTCAGGAGAGTGATATCATTCGTGGTCACCTGGTTGAAATAGGGGAATTTTTGTAAGGGAACAGCAAAAGGACCCCGTTCACGCTAGGCTGTTTGAGCTTGGCTAAAAGGGATCATCCCAGATAATAGGCACGCGGTGGGGTGGCGGGAAGGGATGTGCTGCACATCTACCCAAAAACCACAGCCCATCCTTTTAAATGACAAACCCAACCGTCATTGCTTGCTATGGGAATGGAGGGCGCTGCAGTTTGAAACCATTCCCACATATTATGAAGGCAGAAGAAGCCAGCCCCACATACCCTTTGGCTTACCATGGCTGCCTTAAAACCGAATTCTGTTGCCCAGCCATGTGTGATGTGTCACCATACGAGCAGGTGCTCAATATAAAAGGCAAAATGTGACCTTGTACCTAAAGCACATGTGCTGTCTGCTGTGAATTGCTTGATTCACTGTGAAAGAGTCTCCCTTTTGTTCTCAGTAATGTATCTTCTTAAATTCTACTTTCCCTTTTTATCCCCCGGCAGGTGTAAATGTTTCTACACTCCCCCTATCATCTCCATCCTGGAGGTTATCGCAGATTAGAAAGCGAAAAAAACTGCACTCGTGATGACATGTTTTCCGAGATCATGCAGTCCTCTCGCACTGATAGGGAAGAGCTCAATGCATGGAGGCATTCAGTGACAGAGGCCAGGAATGCATTAAGTGATGCGATGAGAAGAAGCAGAAGGTGATGCTGAGGCTAACGGGGGAGCAAACAGACATGCTCAGGCATCTGGTGGAGTTGCAGGAAAGACAACAAGAGCACAGACTGCCACTGCATCCACTGTATAACCGCCTGCCCTCCTCCCCAAGTTCCATATCCTCCTCACCCAGACGCCCAAGAACGTAGAGGTGGGGGGAAGCTCTGGGCACCCAGCCACTCCACTCCAGAGGATGGCCCAAGCAACAAAAGGCTATCAAACAGTTTTGATTTCTAGTGTGGCTACAATAAGCAATGTGGCCTTGTCCTACCCTCCTCCTCCTCCCATCCTCCCCTTCTCCGTCACTGCAACCCGGCTACCTTGTCAGTTCTCACTTTAAAATAAAAATTAATAAAGAATGCATGGTTTCAAAACAATAGTGACTTTATTTTCTTTGCCAGCTGTGATCAAATGGGGGAGGGTGGTTGGCTTACAGGGAATTAAAATCAACAAGGGGGGTGGGTTTGCATCAAGGAGAAACACACAACTGTCACACTGTAGCCTGGCCGGTCATGAAACTGGTTTTCAAAGCCTCTCTGATGCGCAGCATGCCTAGCTGTGCTCTTCTAATCGCCCTGGTGGCTGGCTGCTCAAAATCGGCCACCAGGCGATTTGCCTCAACCTTCCACCCCACCATAAACATCTCTCCCTTACTGTCACAGACATTATGGAGCACACAGCAAGCAGCAATAACAATGGGAATATTGGTTGTGCTGAGGTCCAACCTAGTCAGCAAACAGCACCAGCGAGCTTTTAAATATCCAAAGGCACATTCTACCACCATTCTGCACTTGTTCAGCCTATAACTGAACTGCTCCTTACTACTGTCCAGGTTGCCTGTGTACGGCTTCATGAGCCATGGGAACAAGGTGTAGGCTGGGTCCCCAAGGATAACTGTTGGCACTTCAACATCCCCCATGGTAATTTTCTGGTCTGGGAAGTAAGTCTCTTCTTCAAGATGCTCGAACAGCCTGGAGTTCCTAAAGATGCAAGCGTCATGCACCTTTTCTGGCCATCCCACGTTGATGTAAGTGAAAAGTCCCTTGTGATCCACCAGTGCTTGCAGCACCATTGAGAAATACCCCTTGCGGTTTACGTACTGGTTGGCAAAGTGGTCCGGTGCCAAGATAGGGATATGCGTTCCATCTATCACCCCACCACAGTTAGGGAACCCTATTGCAGCAAAGCCATCCACTATGACCTGTGCATTTCCCCAGAGTCACTACCCTTGTTAGCAGAAGTCTCAGTGATTGCATTGGCTATTTGGATCACAGCAGCCCCCACAGTAGATTTGCCCACTTCAAATTGATTCCCGACTGACCAGTAGCAGTCAGGCATTGCAAGCTTCCACAGGGCTATCACCACTCGCTTCTCAACTGTCCCATCTTGGTATTCCTGCACTTCAGGGCAGGGGAAAGCAACTCACAAAGTTCCAGGAAAGTGGCCTCATGCATTGAAAAGTTTTGCAGCCACTTGGAATCATCCCATACCTGCAACACTATGTGGTCCCACCAGTCTGTGCTTGTTTGCCGGGCCCAGAATCAGCATTCCACTGTATCAACCTGCCCCACTACCGCCATTATGTCCCAATTGCCACATCCCATGCTTTCAGGAATGTCTGTGTCCATGTCCTCCTCGCGATCATCCTTGTGCTGGCGGTTCCTAGCCAGTTTCTGCACATACTGCAGGATAATGTGTGAGGTGTTTACAATGCTCACAACAGGCTCCATGCTTGTCATGCTATGGCGTCTGCACGGGTAACCCAGGACAAAAGGCACGGGTAACCCAGGACAAAAGGCACGAAGCGATTGTCTGCCGTTGCTTTCTCGGAGGGAGGGAGGGGAGACTGACGACATGTACCCAAAACCACCTGCAACCATGTTTTTGCCCCATCAGGCATTGGGAGCTTAACCCAGAATTCCAGTGAGCAGCTGAGACTGTGGGACAACTCCATGAGTTGATGCTAACCATGGTATTAAGGATGCACTCTGCTGACTTAATGTGCTTAGTGGGGACATACACAATTGACTGTATAAAATCTCTTTCTAAAGATCGACGTCTATAAAATAGACCTAATTTCGTAGTGTAGACATGCCCTCAATCATCAAGTGTACCACGGGCATGGACACCCATCCATCTCACAGAGCATCTGCCTCAGTTTGGGGCATTGTTTGCACAATGACCAGAGTACAAGTACTTCACAGGAAATGGCACAAGGCAGACACAAACTGGAGGATGCTTTGACATTTCAAACTTTCCCTCTTGCTAGGGTCTGTCGTGATCATAGGTCCTTATTGTCAACTAATACGGGGTTTGTTTGTTTTTCAGTTACAGAAGTCATCCTTTTATACATACGACAGAGCTTTGAGCCTGCTGAAGGCACCTGTTATTTCTAAGGGCCAGTTGACTACTTAGGGCTTGTTTTCACTGCTGTGTTAGCTCAAGGAATAACTCAAGTGTTGTCCCTAACCTGACTTCCACCCACACACAAAAATCTCGAGCTTGTGTTAAGTGGTACTTTAAACTAGGTGCCCTATAAGAAGTGTGGGTGGAAGTGTGAGTGCCGCTGACAAGGTAGTATTGCAGTGGGAATGTAGCCGCAAGTTACAGTTTGAGCTAGCACAGCTCCCCCAGCTGTTACTCCAGTCATTCTGTGCCACTAAACAACGTTTTATGCAGCTCAAGGTTTGTTTCATGATGTGGCTGCTTTCCTTTGAGCTAGTAACTTGAGCTAACTGTTGTAGTGCAGAGAAACACTTAGAGAGAATTAGGCCTGGTCTACACTAGGAGGTTATGTTGAATTTAGCAGCGTTAACTTGAATTAACCCTACACCCGTCCACACAACGAAGCTATTTATTTCAACATAGAGGTCTCTTTAAATTGATTTCTGTACTCCTCCCCGATGAGGGGAGTAGCGCTAAATTCGACATGGCCATGTCGAATTAGGGTAGGTGTGGATGGAATTCAACGCTAATAGCTCCGGGAGCTATCCCACAGTGCACCACTCTGTTGACGCTCTGGATAGCAATCCGAGCTCGGATGCTCTGACCAGCCACACAGGAAAAGCCCTGGGAAAATTTGAATTCCTTTTCGTCTGGCCAGTTTGAATCTCATTTCCTATTTGGACACCATGGCGAGCTCAGCAGCACTGGCAACGATGCAGAGCTCTCCAGCAGAGGTGACCATGCAATCGCAGAATAGAAAGAGGGCCCCAGCATGAACTGATCGGGAAGTCTTGGATCTGATCACTGTGTGGGGCGATGAGTCCGTGCTTTCGGAGCTGCGATCGAAAAAACGAAATGCGAAGATCTACGAGAAGATCTCAAAAGCCATGATGGAGAGAAGATACAGCTGGGATGCAACGCAGTGCCGTGTGAAAATCAAGGAGCTGAGACAAGGGTACCAGAAGACCAAAGAGTCAAACGGATGCTCCGGATCCCAGTCCCAGACATGCTGTTTCTACGAGGCACTACATTGCATTCTAGGTGTGGCCACCACCACAACCCCACCACTGCCGTGGACTCTGACGATGGGGTATTGTCAATGGCCACTTCCTCGGAGATGTTTGTGGACGGAGAAGATGAGGAGGACGAGGCAGTCGACAGCGCTTTCAACTCTGATTTCCCTGACAGCCCGGATCTCTTCATCACCCTCACGGAGATTCCCTACCAACCCTCCCAAGACGGTAACCCAGACCGTGAATCAGGGGAAGGATCAGTAGGTAAGTGTTTTAACCATTTATTTTGAACAGAATAGGAATGGTATCTTAAACAATGGATTTTTCATGATTAGTTTGCCCTAGGCGCTTTAGTTTCTAGTCCTTGCCAGTGCAGCTACTGGAAAATTCTATCAATATGTCCGGGGATAGAGCAGAAATCCTCCTGGGACATCCCCACGAAGGTCTCCTGGAGGTATTGTGAAAGCCTTTGCATCAGGTTCCTGGGGAGAGAGGCCTTATTGCGTCCTCCATGGTAGGAAACTTTTCCTCACCAGGCTAGCAGCAAGTACTCTGGGATCATTGCCTCGCAAAGCATGGCGACATACGGCCCTGGTGCTTGCTGGCATTCACGCAGCATGCGGTCTTTCTCTGTCTCCAAAATCTTCATCAGAGTGATATCACTCATGGTGACCTGCTTTGAATTAGGGGACTGTTAGTATTGGGACTGATTGCCTGTTCCTTTACATAACTGTAACCGACTGTTTACGGCAATACGGTGGAGGTGTGACGGGGCAGCATGCAGGGATCTTTCCCAGGGACAGACGCGAGGGGGGTGGGACAGGGGCAGAGTTCATGATGGCCGGATTGCCGGCAGCAGGAACTGGCCAACGCTAGGAGCATTGCTTGGAACGTGAAAGAAGGGCATAAATTAAGCTTTAAGCAGCCAAAAGTCTACGGCTTACCATGTCCACCTGCTAGCCGAATTCCGTTGTCTGGCCCCGCTTGTGTGATCTGTACAGCAAGACCCCAGCACTCAATGGGAAGGCCGAAAATTTGACCTTGTACTGAGTGCGCATGTGATAGGTGCTATGCATGGTCTTGTTCACAGAGAAAGACTATATTCATTGTTCACAAAAATGTATCTTTGTGAGGAATTCACTCCCTTTTTCCCATCCCACAGCTGTGAGTGTCTCCTGAGCTACCCTGGCATCCCCCTCCCAGAGGCTGGCACAGATCAGGCGATGAAAGAGAAGGACACGGGACGAAATGTTCTCAGAACTTATGGGCTGCTCCCGAGTCGAGGTGGCACAGCAGACCCAGTGGAGGGAGAACATGTTGCAATACCAGCGATCACACAGCGAACGGGAGGACAGGTGGCGGCAGGAAGACCAGCAGGCAACTCAAACGCTGCTTGGACTAATGAGGGAGCAAACGGACACGCTCCGGCGCCTTGTAGATGTTCTGCAGGACCGGAGGCAGGAGGACAGAGCCCCGCTGCATTCTATCTCTAACAGCCCTCCCACACCACAAAGTCCCATCCCCCCCCCCCCCCCACAGTCCCAAGAAGGAGGAGCGGCAGGGGCCGTGAAAACAGTCACTCCACCCCTGCAGACTGCTCAAGTAACAAAAGGCTCTCATTCCCAAAGATTTGATAAGTCCTTTCCTTCACTCTAAAAGCACCTCACCAAAGTCCCCGTCCCAGTTTCATCCCCTAACTGTGTAGTTGTTAATCAAAAATATGTTTCTGTTAATTACTGTTTCCGTCATATTGTTTTAGAGGAGAGTGTGTTTGAATGGGGGGAAGGGGGTTGGTAATTGGAGAGGACAGTCACCTTTACCAGGGTACAGACATGGGGGCAGGTTCAGCAGAAGGTCACACACACATTGCAGTCACTAGGCACCCTGGTCATTCTGGGAGGTGGTTTTCATGTTCTGTGGGTGGGGGGCTATGTGAGTTTGTGGTGCGGGAGGGCGGTTACAGATCTTATGCAGCGATCCTTAGCTTGGATGACAGAGCCACGCAGCAGGGGATCTGTAACCACCCTCCCCCACCACAAAGTCACATAGCCCCCACATACAGAGTCCTGAAAAGGAGGGGTGGCAGACTCCGTTGAAACAACCAGTCCACCACTGCGGACCGCTCTAGGAGCAGGAGCCTGTCATTCCTCGAGTTTAGAAGCGTCCTTTCCATAACTACACCCGCTCCCCACCACAGTCTGCCTCCCTGTTTCAACACTTTACCACGAAATTCTTAATAAAGAAAACGGTGTTAATGAACAAAGTTTCATTTATTTTATTTTTAAAGGTGTGTTGGAAGGGGGGGAAGGGGGTTGGTAACTGGAGAGGATAGTCAACATTAACTGGGTAAAGAAACGGGGGCAGGTTCAGCTTCTGTTTAAACAAACTTAATAGTCACAGGTTACCCTGCTCACTCAGGAACCTAGCTTTCAAAGCTTCCCGGATGCACAGCGCATCCCGCTGGGCTCTTCTAATCGCCCGGCTGTCTGGCTGAGCGTAATCAGCAGCAGGGCGATTTGCCTCAACCTCCCACCCCGCCATAAACGTCTCCCCGTTGCTCTCACAGAGATTGTGGAGCACACAGCAAGCTGCAATAACAATGGGGATATTGGTTTCGCTGAGATCAGAGCGAGTTAGTAAGCTTCTCCATCTCCCCTTGAGACGTCCAAAAGCACACTCCACCACCATTCTGCACTTGCTCAGCTGGTAGTTGAAGAGTTCTTTTTCACTGTCCAGGGCGCCGGTATAGGGCTTCATGAGCCAGGGCATTACCGGGTAGGCTGGGTCCCCAAGGATGACTATAGGCATCTCCACATCCCCAAACAGTTATTTTGTGGTCCAGGAAGTAAATACCTTCCTGCAGCAGTCTAAACAGACCGGAGTTCCTGAAAACGCGAGCATCATGAGCCTTGCCCACTCCAAATTGTTTCGCGACTGACCGGTAGCTGTCTGGCGTTGCAAGCTTCCAGAGGGCTATGGCCACTCGCTTCTGGACAGTCAGGGCTGCTCGCATCCGGGTGTCCTTGCGCTTCAGGGCAGGGGACAGCAACTCACAAAGTTCCAGGAAAGTTCCCTTAGTGCATCCGAAAGTTTCACAGCCACTATGATTCATCCCAGACCTGCAGCACTATGCGGTCCCACCAGTCCGTGCTTGTTTCCCGGGCCCAGAATCGCCATTCCACAGCATCAACATGACCCATTGCCACCATGATTTTCACGGCGCGGGGTCCCATGCTTTGTGAGAGGTCTGTGCCCCTCTCAGACTTCATGTCCTCACTGCGCTGCCACAGCCTCCTCGCCCGATTTCTCAGCATCTGCCTCTGAAAAAGGTGGATGATAAGGCGCGAGGTGTTGACAACGGCCATAACTGCAGCAATGATCGCAGCGGGCTCCATGCTCGCAGTGCTGTGGCGTCCGCGCTGTCAATCACCAGAAAAGTGCGCGAACTGATTGCCTGCTGGCGCTTTCACGGCGGGACGGCGGGAGTGAGGGTTGAATGATGACAGTTACCCAAAACCACCCTCAACACATTTTTTGCCCCAGCAGGCATTGGGGGCTCGACCCAGAATTCCAATGGGCAGCGGGGACTGCGGGAACTGTGGGATATCTGCCCACAGTGCACCGCTTCCAATGTCAATGCTTGCCCCGTTAGTGTGGACTCACAAAGTCGAATTACTGTCCTTAGTGTGGATACACACGTTCGACTTTGTAATATCGGTTCCACAAATTCGCTTTAAGTAAAATCGAACTACTCTCATAGTGTAGACATACCCTTAGACTAATCAGAAGGCTTGTAAATAGGAGACAATGTATTGAAAGGAAGGAGAGTGAGTCTTCATATAAATTCCATCTGTTAAAGTGAGTTTTAGGATATGTCTACACTGCAGCTCGAAGGAAGCCTCCCAACCCAGGTAGACAAACATACTAGCTCTGCTTCACCTATCATGGATGTTGCGAAATTAATGGCAACATGTGCTAGCCACCCGAGTATGGACTGAGAGGGTTGGATGGGCTTATATTCGGATGGATAGCCTGTACCGCAATATCCACATTCCTATTCTTAGCATGCTAGCTCAAGCAGAGCTACCACACATCTGTCTATCTGGGCTGGGAGACAAGCTCCCAGCTGCTGTGTTGACACACCCTAAGAGAATCTCTGCTCTGAAGATTTACAATCTAAAGAGATGAAAGACTTCTATTTCAGCCCATATTTGATGTTCACCTTTAACGGAGTATTAAGTCTCTGCAGTAAGATCTTAGTATATGGCAAAATATTATATTTTTGTTAACTGAGCACTAAAATGAAAAGGAGTGTAAAATAAACTAAAAATAATCCAAATGGAATGGAGAATTTGGGGTGGGGGTGGGGGGGGGAAGAAGGAAACAAGAAGATATCCTTACTTTTGAGTAGCTCAGGTAACAGGCCACCATGAACTCTACTTCTGTTGAGATAGGAGACATCCAAATAGTTTAAAAGCTTTGGTGAAGAATGACTTGTTTAGGACCCAAAGTTTAGCCTCTTTTAGCATCATTACAATCTGATGAAAAAATGTCTTTAGAACATTAAGGGCCTGATCATCCTCTACACTGTTGCTTATGGAAGAGATCCAGACTGGGTGGATCTGAAGTGAATGGGGGAGCTATAGTACCTATGTGGCAAGATCCCTACTTCTCCTGACCTACAGATCACACCCTTAGAGGTGCACTGAGATTAGGAGAAATTGGGACTTCTCTCCAGAGTATTGTCTCCTCAGCGCTTCACGAGGACTGTAAAGCATAAAATAATTCTGACCCATTCCCACCCGCGTACGCTGGTTGTCCCTCCATTCAGGGAAGGGGTTGGGACTGTGACCAACAGTGACAACTGGGAAGAACAGCTCCAGAGGAATGATGCCATGGGATGACCTGGGGACTTGTTTTCCACTGGTTTCAAGATCTCTGCAGCTCTTGGGAGGAACGTGGGTTTAGAGAGCAGAACAGCCTTGAGGCAGGAAGGGGAGGGCAAAGAAGGTGGTGGAGAGATGGACAAACCCCTCTACTGACACAACTTGCAGTTTCCAGTTTTTACACAATTTTTTTTTGGTGGGGGGGGGGAGAGAAGAGGGAACATCTGTGGCCTGCAATGTGCAGGAGGTCAAACTAGATGATCATGATGGTCCCTTCTGACCTTAAAGTCTAGAAGAATCTGGCATTTTACATTGTTTAAGGGAGGGAGGGGCATTCAAATTTATAATTAAGAGTGAAAAGGTTACAAATAAAGTGTTGTCATTAACTTTTTAATTTTTCTCATAAATAGGGACATCTCAAAAATACATCTCACTATTCTCCATCTGCTAGCATTTGTGTGCAGATACCATTGTGGGCAAAATTAAAATGATTATTGCATGCTTTAAAATTCCCCTAATTAAAAATGACTTTTTTTAAAAGTACAATACACTAATAAGAATCAAAAGATACATGTGGGTTACATTAGTTCACTGCTTTACCATACTGTGTGTGAAAAAAAAAATCTGTGTGGCAGATGGTAACCTCCTGGTTAGTTATGACCATAGTCAGCTGAAGTAGTTTGTTATATTTACCTGTATTTACATATGAAAGAGCAAATGACTTTTTAAAAATTACTGAGACTGCTTCATGTAAAAATCAGGGGAAAGGACATAAATTACATGAATGGTATAATTTTTAACGAGTTAGTAGAGATAAAATGTGTTCTGTTGCAGCTGTGCATTCCAGTTCTTCATTAGGAGAATGACGTGTAGAGCTTAGACAGACATGTCCACTACTTCATATAATGCAATTTGCCAATTTCACAGAGTATCAAGGGTCACTGGGAGGATGTGTCGTGCCCAGACAAACTAATAAGGGGTGGTGTATTTAAGTAGAAAGGTAACATTTTCAACATCAAAAAAGTGGCAATTATCTTGTAATAATGGCACTGATCAGGTCATCGGCAGGATTGAACCTGCCACCTCTGAATCTAAAAAGCACAAGTCTGTTACTGTTTTCAAGCTAATGCAAGCTGTGTAGGATGATAATATCACCAATGCCCATGGGTTACACTAACAGGGGTACTGCTGCTTTTGTCATTCTACAATGCTTACTGGGTGAGATATGCTCACAATCCAAGGGACGGGGGGGAGATAATTGGTTTTTAGCTACTCTTGCATCCTCCCATTTCTGGGCTGCTGGAGGAGCAGGTGTGAACCCTGCAATAATTTAGACAACCCTAAAGTTCCTAATCCCTCCTACCCTGTATAATGAAGTCCAGAAAGCCCCAGACCCTCCTTTGTGGATCTTGGGCATGTCTGTGGCTCAGCTCCAAATATTCTGCTTACATTCTGAATCTTTGTCTCTTACACTTCATCAGACTGTAAATCTTCAGGGCAGGGGCTGTCTTTTAAACTCACGTTCATAGATAGAAATTATATGAAGCCTAAAACAGCTGTATCTTTACAGCAGCAGCAAAGTATTGACACACAAACATGTTCCAACATCAGACTCACTCCATTTCATCTGTCACATACAAATCTCTCCTAATGATACTCTGGTATAACTGTTTTTTCTTAAAATGATGCAAGAGTCCTTATTTGTAACTGTTTTTACTTCCCAGCCCTTAGTATCTGGACAATTAAAAACACTACCTATAGCTGAGTTTGATCACAGCTTTAGAAATTTTGCTCACCTTGTCAGTTTATCTATTACTTACATATATAAAAAGTCCCCAACAAATTAGGTTTCCATCATCAGGAATTCTCTCATATCATTGTCTACAGTGTTTCTTTGCCTGTATTAATAAAGTGAACTCTTCCTGAAAGCTGGCCTGTATTTCTGCATTGGGCCCTGGCTTCTGGTGGAAGCCACCTGCACTGACCTAATTGTTTTGATGCCTGCATTAGTCTCCTAACTCAGGGGTTCCCAAAGGTGCGCCGCAACACAGTCTGGGGTGGTCCGCCATGAGTGGCATAGGGCACAGTTTCTCCCCCAAACTGTATATGTCAGCAGAGTGGTGTTCGGCAATGGCTGCCACCCAGGGCCAGAGGAGCCAGGCATCCCTGGCAGGTGGCAGAGGGCAAAGAAGAGTCGCTAGGCGGTGAGTGAGGAGAAGGGGCTGGCCCCAAGAGGCGTTGACTCAAAGGGTGGATGGAGGAGGCTGGAGGGTTCACAGCCAATCCCGCTCCAAGCTGCCACAGCCCATGATCCATGGCTGTCAGGCCCCCTATAGGATCAGCCTCGTGACCACCCCAGGGTTTGGGGCTCAGTGGGTGGGTGATTGGGACCATCAGGGTATCGGCCAGGCCTGGCCCGACCCAAGCGTTTGCCTCAGCCCAGTACTGGTTGCCCCAAGCTCTTCTCTCATTCCTGGGCAACAGGTGCCTGTGAGGCGCACCAGGGTGCTGGGTGGGTGACTGGAGCAGGGCTGCCATGTGACCAGCTCAAGGTACTCAGCGGGCTGCTGAAGGTGTCGGTGGGGGCTGGCTGTGGCACTTGCCTGGCCCCTTAGCCCTCTTGCTGGCCCTGGTCAGGCAAGGGGCTGTGCATGTCTTGTGTGACCCTTCTCCCTGATGGACGCATGTTAATAGCAGGCCACAGTCCCTATTGCAGCTGCATGGGTGGCCTCAGGAAAAAAAGCTTGGGAACACCTAACTGGTTGCACTGGGGATGATGATTCACAAATGGAGGGTTACAATTTCAGAGGTGAGCAGGAAAAGTATTTATACCCACATTGTACTATTAAGGCCCAAACTTATATTGGAGACAGTGTAAACTTGCACCACTGCGGGGACAATCTTGGGGGCATCTTTCCTCTTGGGACTCTTCTGTGTGTAGGGGCAGTGTGTCCACTGCAGCACCCCTTAGTAGGGAGCTCTGTGCAGTCCTTTCCATGGCTGGCCAGCTCAGCAAGGGCGTGAGGTTTAGGACTGGGCAGAATCCTGCCTCTTTATCCTTTTTGCCCTTCAACCTCTTTCAATTCATTAGCACCCCAGGGACAGTAGGAAGGAGCAATCCTACACCAGAGAAAGTGCAGGGACTGCAACTGTGCCTAGCTTCTTTATGAGGGTGGGAATGAGGCACATCTGGGGAAGGCTCCTCAATCATGTCCTCTCTATTTTGTTATAACCCTAAAACTGCCAGCCACTATGTGTCACTGTGATGGGGTGCACCAACCCCATGCTAGGCCTGGAGGGGTTAATCAGAGCCTATGGATGCAATTAGCCTCACCCTGCTACACTTGCAGTAAATGTCAAACCTGGAGGAAGGAGTTAAAAGGGCAGAACCTGGTTCAGGGAGGGCCTGACCAGGAAGGAGAGCAGATCTCTGGCTCTCACTATGTGAGAGAGGCCTGGCTGGAGTCAGGGAGCTGACTGGGACTGCTGGCAGATACAGCCTGCCTGCAATAGGGCGCCCAAGAAAGTGGCAGGAAGTGAGTCTGCTCAGGAGTCTGAACAGTGGAGGAGCCGGCAGTGAGCAGGAAGTGTCCATCTGAACCAGGGACTGCCTTGCTACTGAGGAATGGGAAAAAAAAGCCTCCTGCAGAAGAACCTGCTGCATAGCTAAGAAGCTCTGCAATGAGGCTGGGGAAGAGGCTTAAAGAGAGCAGAGTTGATACATCGTCCACGGAGGCAGGAATGGCTTTGTGTAGTCAGGTCCTGAGTACCTATTCAACGGTTCCTGGAGTGGAACCAAGTGGAGGGGTCTAAATTCCTCTATCAGTCCACTGAGAATGTGGCGCAAACCCCCTCCTTCCTCCCCCCAGCAAGGAACGAGCACTGCTGAAACCTCCCCGATACCAAGGGTATGGGCTAGTGAGTCCAGTCTGGGACTGAGGGTCCAAGATGAAGTTGAAGGACTATTAGTTGTTGGACTATGTGTGCCCCAATCGGAGGGCCAAGTTGCACCCAACCACCACAGGGCTAGACTGGCTGTTAGTAGGGGGAGCTACAAGAGTAGGGTCTGCCATGCCATGCCCAGCCACTAGGGAGTGCACTAGCTGGTGAGTCACATACTTACAGACCCCGAAGAAAGATTCCACTTTCGTTAGACATACAAAAGAGACGAAATGGAAAATTACACTGAGAAATGCTTTTGTGTAAAACTCTCCTTGTGTTGTCAGCAGCTCTTTACAGTGATAGACTTCCAGTCAAGAGAACTGCAGAGTTTCCAGATTTTACAGCCAATAAAAACCAATTCCATCCCCAGTAAAACGGTATGGTCAGAAACAGATGTATTAGGTAAATTCATTTCAAGTTATGGAACTATCAACATGCAAGGCAATACTGTTAGTAGAGATCAGTGGTATGCAGCAATGCATCAGGATGGACTAAAGCTCCATGTTAGCCCTAATATCTGTTGGGCATAAAGCAGGAGTGTGACTGTGCACTCTGCTCACCACAGGTCTGGTGCCTCCTCCTGGAGGTTGTGGGGAATAGCTCATCAGGTTAGCAGCTCTCCCCACAGTTGCAAGCTGTCCCTCCACCTCAGTCTTTTGTCTGCAGCCCCTCCCTCCTCCAGGAGCTGCTGTGGCCCTTTTGTGACTCAGCCCTCCAGCTAGGTCACTGCTGTGGTTTCCCCTTCTGGGGAGGGAAGGTATCTTCTCCCAAACAGGCTCAGGCAGTCTTCCTACACACTGTTCCACTGGTGCCACTTCCCCAGTGACTGGTTGGGAAACCCCGGACTGCCCCCTACTCCAGGTTCCAGCTTAGGGAACTCTCTAGTCAGTAGTCAAAGTCTGTTCCATCCCATACCTTGCTGCATTTCCCTGAGCCCTTTCCTAACCTGCCAGCTCTCCATTCCTTCTCTGAGTCTGCCAGCTTCACTGCTCCCAGGGAGCAACTGCAACCTACACACCTCTGCAGCCTCCAAACACTCCTCCCTCTTCCCAGGTTGTGATTTCAGTCTTTCCCAGCAGCCCCTTCTAGTGCCAGCTTCCTGGCTTATATAGGCCCCCACCTGTTCCTGCACACGTGAGCTTCCTCTAACTAAGGCTTCCCTCACAGTTTTAATTCCCCCCAGCCTGCCACCTAATAGGCTAACTGGCCCCTCTGGTCAGCCTTAACCCTTTCAGGACAAGTGTGGAGAGAACACCCTATCACAAGGAGAAATGTTAAAATATTACAGGCAATATTACAGGGGAGATAACTGGCCACCAAAAACTACCTATGGACTGGATGCACCAAAGTCTGGGGCAGTGAAGGGCAACATTCTGGCATTAAGAAAGTGTGTGTGTGGGGGGGTTCTCCCTGGTTTGATTTGTCTCTGTCATGAGTTAATGACCCAATGGAGCCTCTCTGATCACTTGGACACAGTGACCAATGCATTCTCATGTATACTTGAAGTTGTGCCTGTTTTCCAAATTTGACTTCATTAAACCAGGAAGTCAAGATGAGTATGGACATGGGTTTTTTAAAAATACATCTTGCCCTTCCTTAGGGCAGACCAGAGGACAAACTTTCTTAATCTCTGCTCAAAGTAATTGAGAGGGTAAATCCATCACTGACAAAAAGTGCAGTGTAAAAATAATGAATAAACTACCTTATGCTAATGCATTTTTATGAACAGTTAATCTAATTGGAATCAGAAATACAACATAAATTAAAATTATGGTTCTTACCAAAATATCCACAAACATCTATAGAAAAAATGACTTTCTGGAAGAATAATTAGAGGAAAAATAAGAGCAAATCAAACAGATCAAAGGCGTGAATTTCCGAGGAGCTGTTACTAACACAGAGGAAACAATTAGTTGATTTCATAAAGTAGCTGTGATAATTAACTGAATTATAGATTCCTAATAAAGATGAAAAGATTGATGATAAAAGCTGAAAACCTCTTAGAAATTAAAGGCATTGTGAACAAATATGTTTAGAAGGTGCTAAGAGTAAAAACAACTTATGGTTCTATTAATGATGATTTTCAGTATTGGCAGATTGTATTCTATCTGCCCCAATTCAGAATAGTACTTAACCACAGGCTTCAAGTTGAGCACATGCCTATGTGCTGTCCTGAATCAGGGCCTTAGTAACTATGGACAAAGACAGGAAAGGCTCTGTAAACCCATGCAATCAGAATGCAACATGATGTTTGCATTCAGGAAATATGGATGAATAAAATACAATGCTCTTTAATCACCCTGAACATGATATAAGAAAAGATAATATTGAAACCTAGGTATAGGTTGCATTCTCTGTTATCAAACTCTTGGTTACAGATTTAGGAAATCTGAAAACTAAATGTGATAACTTATGACAAGGTAGTAAATATAATGTATATTTTACAGCAGCTCTTAAGTGATGTAGAGGGACTTGCATAAAGACCTCTGTGCCATAATGAAATCTACCTATATGTGTAGTTCTCCTTCACATTTTATTCTTGCCATTTTACGGTTTCTAGTAAAACTTCTGTTCTTTAAAACTGGTGTTAAATATATATAGAATTCCAAGCACATTTAAAAAAAATCAGCCCTGCAGTTACATAGAAAAACCACAAGATGTCAAGAGGTACATGTTGTGTTTCTAACGCATTTGAGACATCATGAAATGAATACAGCACTCCTGCTTGTGTCTGTCTATTTTTTTTTTAAGTTTCTTCCAATAACTGGTGTGCTATTAGATATAGTTGTAACATATCATCTCAGATGGTGTCAGCACTTACATTTTACCACAACTATAAAATGTCACTGCAGACAGCAAAGTAATATTTGTATTTTAGTTCCATAGGGTAAAAATAAAAACATGTATTTACCAGTTGGTTATAGCTACCTTATTGCATTAATATAGGATTTTAAATGGTTTTGATTTGTTTATAAAGCCTTGTAATTGCAAAACCTTTTCATTCCTGGTGCTGAATAAAAATGATTGGTTTTCTCCAAAAGCATTAATCAGTGTATGGAATTTGTCATCGATCTGCCTGCATTATCCTCTTTAATATTACATACATGGAGCTCATTTCACCTCCCAGTGATACACAGCAGACTGACCTGTCCTTTCCACCTACTCTATTTCGCTCTCCCCCAGGTAGCTCTCCACTATCTATAGGGAGTGAGCATCATTCAGTGTGCAAGCCCATTCAGAGCCCCATCCAGCACAACATTTAAGCACATGCTTAGGAATATAGGAATTGTCCGACTGGATCATACTGTGGACCATTTAATCTAGTATCCTGTCTGACAATGCAGGTACCGGGTGCTAGACCCCATAGTAGCAGATGTAGGGTAATCTGCCTCCCACCCCCAAAGATCTCATCCTTACCCTAACAGTTAGGGATTGGCTCAGTCCTGAAGCATGATATTTTATAGCTGTTCCGAAAAGTTGTAGCATTAACTATTAAAACTCCTTCTATTTATGTTATGCATATATATTTCAAATCCCGCTAAGTACTTGGCTTCAGTGACATCCGGTGGCAGTGAGTTTCTACAGTCTAATTATACAATGAGAAAAACTTAAATGGGACTACTCATACACTTAAGTTTAAGCATGTAATTATGTGCTCTTCTGGATAAAGACCTCAATCTTTTGCCTCTCTGCCAGTTGTGCTGGTCTTTTATTTTGATACATGGTCACTGGACCAATTATTATTGTTTTTATTTATCCAAAAGACTGGGATAGAATCATTTTAATTTTTCGTATAGGAAAATAACAGTCATCTCTTCCCCTTATATTTTAGGTATTCACAGCTTCCTTACATTGACTATGAGGCTGTAAGCTATTTGGACAAATTACCTTTAAGCAATGATACATCCATGTTCAGATGAGATATTAGTTTGAGACATCCTATGCAGTGTGTTTCAAATTAGCCTGAAACATGCAGTAAGCCCATTCTAAGCTGTTTTTGAACCTCACAAATGAGTTACTTTTGTTGGTACTGCAGCTGTACACAGCTTCTCCATTGTTGAAATCAATTTTTTTTTATCTAAGTGAGAGCATCTAATTTGGTACTTGCCCTTCGTATCTGGATTTGAGGTTAGATTGTCAGATAACAAGATTAATGGAATTGTAATGCCCTATAGAAATGAGGCCCTTACGGGGTTGTAAGAAAGGTCTTAATGGAGTCTCTCAATTCTGTTATTGGGAGAAAGCAGAGCAAGGGTACAATGTTCTAGAATGTCTATGGAACTCATTTTCTGCTAATGTTTTTCATTATGTATATTATGCGTGTCCTTTGTTAGACATTGCCCATCTAAACAAACAGATATTTAATACATTCTAGCCCAGAAGAGCGTTGACTTCAGATTAGGGGACTAATGGATACTAACAATTAATTGTGAGGGGTTCAGCTTTAAGATGGACAGAAATTACACACTTAATCTGATAAAAAATATATGTAATATTTATTTTTGATGGTTTAATAGAAACATCTCTTGTGGCTAAAAACAACATGATTTCTTCAATGACTTATGTTAAGGGCAGAATTGCATAAGAAACATCACAGCTACAGTGGAGAAGCACTTAACTAAAGTAAAGCAGATGGTCAATGAATCAAAATGTCTGTGGAGAGTGTAGTTCTATTTAATTTTTTTCAGTGCTGCCTTCAGAATTATCCCTTTGCTGTTCTGAACACCGGACAATGCATCAATTTGTGTCACCTGATGTCATAAGGCCAGTCTATTGGCAAGAATTGTTTTTCCCCCAAATGAAAAGAAACCTTCCAGTGAAAACAGCTGCCATACATTTCATGGAAACTAGTGGGTCACAGCATTGTTTTCATACATATTTAAAACCAGCCTGTGGAGAAAATGCTTGACACAAATTCTTCTGAATATCCATTGACTGTTATTTCACCTAACACTCTGTTGCTATAGTACCTCACACTGCCTTGGAAGATCCTAGAATTCCATAATGCAGGGATCCCTGCTCTGCATACAACTGTATTGCTGAGGCTGCTCCCAACTGGCTTTCCTCCATGTAGGAAATAATTGTCCTGAGGCCAAATTATAATAAAAGTTAGAGTTTCATAGTTTTGGTCTGGAAAAAAAAAATCTATTCTGGTGGAGATTTTAATTGTGTTCTTTCCGACCCCACAAGTCCTGTTTGATTCATGTAGGTTCCTGGTCCCAACTGTCTCATGACTTCTAAGGTGTGCCTCCCCCTGGAAATGTACATGGAATACCTGGAACAGGTTCTTCTCACTGGTACTATCTACTGAAGCTTTAATAAGCACATCTTAGTTACTTGGCTTCTTCTCCAGGTTTTATTTCTACTAACACCTCTCAACAGCTTTTGGTGTCCCTATGGCTAAGTGAAGCTGTAATAGGGGAAGGATTGTCTCACGACTAAAGCACAAGGCTGGGAGTTAGGAGACACTGATTCGGTGGCTCTCATTCACAGACCTTGCATGACCTTCCCAGGGTCTCCTGTAAGCTGAACCACTGTACATCCTTTACTCAGCATTGAGCCCTGCTTTATGGGGACTCCCTCTCTGGCATTTTGGATGTGGATCCCTCACTACACAGAATCTCCAGATCTCAGTCCTGAGACAGGGGAACATAAGGGTCACATGATCTTTCAAAGGGTGGGCAAACTACAGCCCACGGGCCAGATCCGGCCCATCAAGGCTTTGGATCCGGCCCGCAGGACCAGCCCCGTGGTGTCGCAGGCCTCGCTCCACTCTGGGAAGCGGTCGGCACCACGCCCCTGCGGCCCCTGCGGCCCCTGCGGGAGGGGGAGCAGAGAGCTTCACGTGCTGTTCTTGCCTTGATTTACCTCCCCCGAAGCTCCCATTGGCCGGGAACGGGGAACCGCGGCCAATAGGAGCTTCGGGGGAGGTACCCATAGGCAAGGGCAGCGCACTCAGCTCTCTGCCCCCTCTCCCCAAGGGGCCGCATGGACGTGGTGCTGGCTGCTTCCCGGTGCGGGGTCGGGGACAGGGGAGGCAGGGAGTCTGCCCTGGCCCCGGTGCGCGCACTCAGAGCCACTCCAGGTAAGTGGTGCCAGGCCAGAGACCGCATCCTGAACCCCTACTGCACCCCAACCATCTGCCTCATCCCACATCCCTCCTGCACCCCAACCCCCTGCCCTGAGCCCTCTGCCACCCCCCATGCCCCTCCTGCACCCCAACCCCCTGCCCTGAGCCCCTTCCTGCACACCGCAACCCCCTCCCACACCCTGCACCCCAATCCCCTTCCCCAGCCCTACATTCATGGCCCTGCATGCAATTTCCAGATGTGGCCCTTGAGCCAAAAAGTTTGCCCACCCCTGATCTTTCAGCTTTGCAGCCATTCCATGGCATTCACCACTGGCCCTTCAAGTACAATTCTGCAGCTGGGCAATGGAAGATTTGGTCCCCTACTGTGCCCCCTGAATGCTATTTTAAATCTAGTTATCTAATCTATATCTGATTGGCCTATATTTCCAACAGTACAGCCTCTTCATAAACAGAATATTCACAGGATCCCTTTGAAAAGAACTTAAAAATAAATACTAAAAATGGGTCCCTCTTGGGTGTGTAACTGAACAGCTGGAGTAGGCAGAGCACACGTAGGATGGATGCATACAAAGGTGCTGGATAGTGATGAAAATTCTTTGGGGAAGTCTATAGATTTTTAAAAATACAGATTTTTTTGTATGGAGGGGATTAGTTGGACTAGGGGGCTCTGACAAACAGAAGAACTGGACAAATATCACTCTAAAATACTATTTAAGTTGCTAGTACATTCTCCTTAGACCCTGTTAACACTGCATTAGACTCGCTGGAGAGAGACTGTATGTGTGTGTGCGTGTGTATATATATATATATGCTACATTGTAAATATGGATTTAATTACTTATAGATATAGGCGTTGAATCAGTCCTATGTGCTTGCCAAGGAGGGGTTGGTTGGGAAATGCACTGATTTATCACTTCCTTTGGAGTCCTATTGAGTCCCAGCTGTAAATTTAGAAAACTGCCTTAATTTGGCAGAATCCCTAAGGCAAGCAATTGCGTAAACATTGCCTGCTTTCCTCAGCAGTGAAACTCTTGAGAGTAACAGCCTCTCTCCACTGGTGCAGATGGACAGCTGCAGGGGTGAATCTAACTCATTGGAGATAAACTATTGGGGTACTGTGAAAATTGGAGTTTAATATAATTACTTGAAATCCTACTTCCCATCAGTTAATAACCTAGTAATTGCAGGCCTTCTGACTGTTAGAAATAGGAATTAGATTGAACTGCACTAATCTCATCTAGGCATGACGTACACTTGGCTGTGAATATTTTGTGCTTTCACAAGGCTTGCAGTAGAACTGAGCAGAGAAAGGTAACTCCAATTCCCTGAAGATTTAAATATTTCAAAATTGGTTTCATTCTAATGGAACAAAACAGGCAAATAGAGTGCCTATCTTTAAAAAAGGGAAGAAGGAGAATCTGGGGAACTACAGACTGGTCAGTCTCAACTCAATACCTGGAAAAATCATAGAGCAGGTACTCAAGGAATCCATTTTGAAGCACTTGGAAGAGAGGAAGGTGATCAGGAAAGGTCAACATGGATTCATCAAGGGCAAGTCATGCCTGACCAACCTGACTTCTATGATGAGGTAACTGGCTCTGTGGATATGGGGAAAGCGGTAGATGTGATATACCTTGACTTTAGCAAAGCTTTTAATACGGTTTCGCACAGTATTCTTGCCAGCAAATTAAAAAAGTATGGATTGGATGAATGGACTATAAGATGGATAGAAAGTTGGCTAGATCATCGGGCTCAATGGCTCCATGTCTAGTTGGCAGCCGGTATCAAGCAGAGTGCCCCAGGGTTAGTTCTGGTGCCGATTTTGTTCAACGTCTTTATTAATAATCTGGATGATGGGATTAATTGCACCCTCAGCAAGTTTGCAGATGACACTAAAATGTGGAGAGAGATAGATACACTGGAGGGTAGGGATAGGGTCCAGAGTGACCTAAACAAATTGGAGGATTGGGCCAAAAGAAAGCTGATGAGGTTCAATAAGGACTAGTGCAGAGTCCTGCACTTAGGAAGGAAGAATCCCATGCACCGCTACAGGCTGGGGACTGACTGGCTAAGCGGCAGTTCTGTAGAAAAGGACCTGGGGATTACAGTGGACGAGAAGGCTAACGGCATATTGGGCTGCGTTAATAGAAGCATTTCCAGCAGATCCAGGGAAGTGATTATTCCCCTCTATTCGGCACTGGTGAGGCCACAGCTGGAGTATTGCGTCTAGTTTTGCTCCCTGCCCCCCATTACAGAAAGGATGTGGACAAATTGGAAAGAGACCAGTGGAGGGCAACGAAAATGATTAGGGGGCTGGGGCCCATGACTTCTGAGGAGAGGCTGAGGGAACTGAGCTTATTTAATCTGTAGAAGAGAAAAGTGAGGGCGGATGCCTGGGTCTTGCTCCTGTCTTCTCTTTCCTTCTCCATGCGGTCAATCATATTGGTCCTGCAAGCCCTTTATTCATGGTCCGATGCAGTGCTGGCTTGCAGGATTTTGCAGTACATGTCCTCCATATAGTCCTTCCTTCTCCTCCTCATCAGGGTCAGATGTTATGTGTGTGTGTGGAGGGGGCACCCTGCATGGCTGCCATTCCAGAAGCTGTTGATAAAAAGACAGATGTACAAGTTCATTTACAGTCACAAGGGAAAAGAAGTGATAAACACCTAACACGTCAGGTGCAGAGTGCCATGGCATAGCTCCACTCTCCAGCACCAGGCACAGTGAGTATGACCCACTGGGGCAAGAGGGAAGGATTTTCTGTTGCATGAAGCGATAACATTTTGGTCTCTGTTCCCTGGGTAGGGGTATAGGGCAATGGCACTGAATATTGTCACTATCTTCCACAGGCAGTGGTGATTTTAGCAGATAGCTCACTTAGAGGATTACAAAGGCAGAGAGAACACAACTGCTACAGCGTCCCAAAGCCACTTGGGCCTGCATGCTGCTAGCCTCTTTACTGCAGTGATGCCAATCAACCTCATCGGGAAGTGGTGTGGGAAAATTTCCTACCACAGAGGAAGAAATAAGGTAGCCATCCTTAGAAACCTTTGATTAAGATTTCTCAGGAGGATAAAAGGGACATCCCTGGCATATCTAGCTTGTTAAAAATGGCATTTCTGTAGGGCACCACCAGTTCTACTGTTGGCCACTCTGGCCTTGTGCTGTCTCTGGTGA
This sequence comes from Trachemys scripta elegans, assembly GCF_013100865.1. Taxonomy (NCBI): domain Eukaryota; kingdom Metazoa; phylum Chordata; order Testudines; family Emydidae; genus Trachemys; species Trachemys scripta. The sequence continues at coordinate 251,794,390 of NC_048299.1, forward strand.
TGTTCTTTCGCTTTCATGCAGCACTGCTGCTGCTACCTGTCGTACCTCTCTGCCTGCATCCCTCTGCAATCTTTTCATAGATGACTATGTGTCTATGGGTGCTCTGTAGCTGTGCCTGCACAGCCTCTTCTCCCCACAAGCCCGGAAGATCCCATACTTTCATATCTACTCCAGGGAGCAGCACGTCTAGTGTGTGGAGCTGGCATAGTGTTGGACATTTCAGAAACAGGGGGTAAAGCAAGGGGGGTGGTGAGATGGCTGCATGTCTCTGTGACCCCCAGGCAGGGAATGGGGGCCTTGTGGAACAGCTGCTGGAGGAGTGTAAAATTTGACATAGGTTACAGTGTCTACACTGTGTCAACCTCAATAGCTTGACCATGGCTCCACACTGCTCGGGAAGGTGGTTTTACTACATCACTGTAATGGGGTGCTCATGTCAACCGGAGACAGATTTGTGTATAGACGTATACTCAAATAGGCAACTTACCAGTACATCAATTTTACTTTGTAGTGTAGACCAGACCAGAGCAGGAGAAACACAGCACAGCATGCCCTCTGGGCTGTAGAACTATTCATACTTTATGTGTCCTCTGTTCTCCCTGCCCCCGGGAAAGAGTGCTGGCCCAGGAGGATGGAACAATGAGCTGCAGAGAGCTCAGCTCCCTTCCTCTTTCCAGAATTTATTCTGCCGTATGCCTCCATTTGTGTGTTCAGTGTCACGCAATCACCCCACCACTGCCCTCATGCAAATTGTTTTCACTCGAAGAAGGTGAGGAGCAACAGGCTGCAAAAGCAAATATTTCCACTTTCAGCAAACACTTTAAATGGGTATGTGGGCTTTTACACTCCTGCACTCAGTACCTCTCACAGCCCTAAAGGAGCTTACGTGTGTGTATACGGAGAGAGAGAGAGAGAGAGAGAGAGAGAGAGAGAGGGACGGACGGACATGAGTAGTACATTTGGGCTAGAGTTATGATAATAGCATGACCCAATCCACAGTGTACGAGATGTGCGAGGGGTTAAAAACTTTCATTTCATTCCAAGCAGAAGAAAGATGCTTTTTCATTCCAGGAAAGGCACCTTCAGCTGCTTTAATACCAAGTGATATTTCACAAAGAGCTAAGGCTGCAGTGGGACTAGTTTTTCTTACGTTAAACTGGTCACCACATTATTACATACTGGGCAGGAAGCCATGAACTCTTGGAAACTCCAACAAGTGCAGAATTTTGCACCATAGGCTACCAGGAGCAGATCACACGTGTCCTCCTTGTTCTACACTGGCTTCCCATAGAATTTCAAATGAAGTTCAAAGTCTCAGTCCTTACCCTCAAAGCATACAATGGCCTGGGTCCAAGGTATCTAAAAGATTGATTGAAGCTCTAGGAAGACAACTGTGATCAATAACCATGTTCCTCAAGCACAAAAGAAATTTCTCCCATAATGGTACAGCTCATCTGTGCAGGAGACAGAATTTTACCAGGGGCTGGTCCAAGACTGTGGAATGAGCTCCCCCAGAAACTAAGGACCATAAGGACGGGAGAGACTGATCTACATGTGACAGATGTTAATCATGTTGCTTAATGCACTGCTGGAAGACACTCAGATACTATGGTGATGAGGATGGTATAAAAACCCATAATGAAATAATCTGTTTCAATCAGAATTTACTCAATGAAATTAAATTGAAGCTATTTAAAAAAACCCAGACTGCACATAACTGTAGAAAGAACCTTAAATATACATAGTCATAATTCTAAATAAAGATTTCTTTTCTTCTGAATATTTTACCCTTCATTTTGATTCTTGATCTTAGTTTTTTCTTTGAATGCATAATTACAATTCAGGAAAATAGAGGTGCTTGCTAGTTACTGTACTGAAGCAATAGAATTGTTTCTCTCAATTAAAAAAATAACTTTTTACATTCTTTGGTTTAAGCATTAACATCCTTTAGGTCAGACATTCTAACCAATTAATGATCAGTTAGAGGAGATAACTTAGGCCTTGTCTACAATGGCACTTTACAGCACTAAAAATTTCTTGCTCAGGGGTGTGAAACCCCCCCGAGCGATGCAAGTTTCAGCGCTATAAAGTGGCAGTGTAGACAGTGCACCAGTGCTGGTAGCTACTCCCCTCATGGGGGTGGGTTTTTTAGAGCTCTCTCCCAGCGCTGGTGCCGCGAGTATACAACAGCATGTTAAGTGCTGCCGCAGCAGCGCTTTAACGTAGCTAGTGAAGACGTGCCCTTAGTCATAAGGACTTCCAGCTTGTCATTGACTATCAGGAAATGTGTGATGTGGGCTGCAGGTCATTACTGCTATTAGCAAACCACGTGGAATTAAAAAGGCGTAAAAATTAAAGTAATTAAATGTTTTAGGAAATGAAACCCTAAACTGCATATTGCCATGGATACAGTTCTTTTCCAGTACCGGGGTGCAGATTATCATCTCACGCACTGGAATAAATTCAGAGTGGCATCACTGAGGTTAATGGAGATGTGCTGGATCTAGGCTGTGATTATGTGAGGTTCTGAGCCCTGATTGTGCACTCTCATTCCCATTGAAATCAGACGTACCCTAGTGCAAATGAGATCAGAATCTGGTCCTTGGTCTTTTCCAAACCTTTACAGGAAACTAAGTCACCAGAAGAGAAGCAGGATGACTCAGTAAAAAATTACTATGATCACCATGGTGCCCAAGGGCCATAATCACTATCAGGACTCCATTGTGCCAGGGGCTACATAAATGTATAACAGACAGCCCCAACCTGAGGAGTTTACAATCTAAATGACAGCAAAAGACTGCACAGGAAGCACATAAGTAGGCTATTAGTACAATCCCTTAGTCTGATGAGAAGCTTGAGGTCAAAGGCTTCGGAACCCAGAAGTAATTTGACATCTCTAGCAGCTGCCACTTCACTGGCCCTTTAGCAATCTGATGCAGATAGGTCTCAGGAGTGCATTGGACCATTTAGTCACAGTACAGAACCTGGACCTTTTAATCAGACAATTGAAAGAGCACAGTGGATGAATAACTGAAGCGACAGTGTCCTTTCAACCAAGCATCTACACAGCCCTATTATCAATAATGACAAGTTACTGATAGAACAACTAATCTTCAAGGGTATAATCCCAGCCTTACTGAAATCCATGGCAAAACTCCCATTGACTTCATTAGGGCCAGGATTGCACTCCAAGCCTGTAACTGCAAGCAAAGCTCTGCTCCTTTCCTGCAAGAGAAATGCATCAGGCATTCTTATTTTTGGTCCATAACTCCCTGTAACTGAACAGTCTAAGCCACTGGCTGATGAAATCCCATATCAATATACTTCTGAGTAGATAACCTTTGGCAGCCATTTGCACATTGCTTGTATATTTTCTCTCTCCACCTTCTTTGCTCCATACAAAATAAAATTTCCTCCATTTTCACTTCTATTCGTCCTGTAAGATCACTAATTTACTCTTCCGCTCCTTCATTGTTTGCTATCAACAATTGTTTTCTTTTCTTTCTCCACAAAAATAATGGCATATTTTCTTCCCCTGTTAGCATCCATTGTCACCACTTGAATTAATGTCCTTTTCTGGTCATTTCCTTTATAATTTTAATCAGCAAACTGGATATCCTTATGACTTCAAAAACCACTTGGTTTACACTGTCTTCCATTGGCCAAGAGATGGAGCTCTTACTGCTGCTATCAATGCTCTCTTTACCATAATCTCATGGGTAACCAGCACAAAAACAACTCTTGAAACCTGAAACAAGATGCACACTAAAGCCACAGACGTCCCCACAAAAACACACAAACAAAGGACTATGACAGCTGTAGACAACTCAAGCAATCAAATCACCTAAATAGTCAACATGTTGGGAGAAAGCAGATCCAAAGGTGTGAGCAGCTTTGTCCTTTTAGACATACTGCATCATGCACCAACAAACCTGACAGTCTGTTCTCTCCCCCTCCCTCCCAGAACATCACATGCTGTAGCATAATTGAGGATCAGTTAAGTGATCTCATCTATCTTTATGCAAAGATTTTCCTTGGCTGAGACAACTGTTACAGATCTGCTATTATACCTATGAGGTGTGCACATAATACACCTCTACCTCGATATAATGCTGTCCTCGGGAGCCAAAAAATCTTACCGCATTATAGGTGAAACCACGTTATACTGAACTTGCTTTGATCCACCGAAGTGCGCAGCCCTGCCCTCCCAGAACACTGCTTTACCGCGTTATATCCGAATTTGTGTTATATCGGGTCATGTTATATCGAGGTAGTGGTGTATATGCAAAAACATACTTGCATTGCTGCATTCCTTACTCCTCATTTGTTTCACCCAGCTGTAGTGTCTGGACTGTAACTAAGATTTGACGATTTTTGGGTCAGATCTACCTTCTGTACAGCACATAGGTGTGGATCCTAAAAGATATTTAGGTGTTCCTCTGCTCAGCACTGCAGCTCCTAATCCCTAGGTGCACAGCGGCGCCATGGAATACTCAGCCCCAAACTAGATGGCCAGTGTAACCATGCCTCTGTGGGTCACAACTGAAAATGCCAAATTCAGGACAAACTGCTGAGAAATAGGACAGATACACCCCAAGACTGGTGGCTAATCCCCCATGGGATATACCAAACCAGCGACAAAAGTAAACTTCTGTTTCACCACACTGGCTAACAAGGAGTCACAAAAGCAGTTTCCTTAAACATACCAGACCTTTTATCACCACCAAAAACACTAGACTTAGAGATGAGTGGATTTCTTTAAAACCAATCTCTTCAAATAAAAGGTTCTTCTGATCTCAAAGGACCAGTCACTCACCCAAGTCAATATATAACTTAGATTTTGCCCCAAAATCATGCTAATGCCAATCCTTTAGTATCTAAAATCTAAAGGTTTATTTATAAAAAGAAAGAAAGGGGAGAGTTAAAATTGGTAAAAGGGAGTCAAATATATACAGTAATTGAAAAGTTCTTGGTTCAGGCTTGTAGCAGTGATGGAATATACTGCTGGCTTAAGTCAAGTCTCTGGCTGCTTCCAAATCACTGGAAGGTCCTCAGTCCATTGGTTAGAATGCTCCCATTAGTATAAGTCCATATTCCGGAGGTTTGAGCAGGAAAGAGGCAAAAGGGAGGAGTTTCCAGGGCCTTTTATATTTTCTGCAATGTGGAGGGAAACCCATTGGTCTTATTGTGGAAAATTATAGTAACAAGATGGTGGTTGGAGTCACATGGACAAGTCACATGTCCATGCATTTTGCCTAGTCATTGCAGGAAGCCATTACCTATCCCCCAGACAGTTTGCAGGACAGTCTATTCAGTATAGATGGGCGTCTTCCATGGTCCATTGTCAGTTAAGTGTTTCTTGATAAGCCACTTAATTTGGATAAGCAGCAAAGAGTCTTGTGGCACCTTATAGACTAACAGACGTATAGGAGCATGAGCTTTCGTGGGTGAATACCCACTTCTTTGGATGCATGCATACGTCTGTTAGTCTATAAGGTACCACAGGACTCTTTGCTGCTTTTACAGATCCAGACTAACACGGCTACCCCTTTGATACTTAATTTGGATAGTTCCTTCAAGATGTGCAGATTAACTACCTAATGGGCATTACCTCAGGAGCAAACATTTGAAATACAGGTATTGAGTCAATACTCAACTTCAAATACAAAAATGATACATGCATACAGATAGCATAATCATAACCAGCAAATCATAATCTTTTCATAGACACCTCACTTGACAACCTTTGTGCAAGATTTGTTGCAAATATATAACAGTGGTTGCAACAATGATCTATATGGTCATATTTTAATCAGATAACATCACAGCCAGGCTCCCCATACTATGCTTGAGGAGAGTTAGGTGCCTAAGGGCAAGATCCTCAAAGGAGCTTAAGTGGCTGACCTGTGCACCTGGCAAATGGGCCAGAGACAAGTATCTACTCAGGATTTTCAGCCATGAACCCTCTGATGGAATTAACTAGCTAAGCTAGGTCAGCTGCTTAGGTAGTGCATGCCCTAACTGTTGAAACAAACAATCTTTTTCTCTTGGTTTCCTGCTCATGCTCAATACCTCTCACACATTCCCTACATTTCCCTGGGCTCCCCACCTGCCTTTTGTGCAGGTACTATGCTGTCACCCTCCCCAAAAAAGCAGTGGCCTGCCTCTAGCCCTCCTTCTATCTAGGTATCAAGTCTTAGGTATGCTCAGTGCAAGCCTACAGTATTGGGCCCTGCTGGCAAGATAGGCATTGAGAGTCCAGCTTCAGGGCCTCCAGGGCTTTGGCATGAACTAGGGCTCCAAACTGCTCATTAGCTGTGGGGTGGCATCACGGCTTAACTGGCTTTGTAAATGCTGACTAATGGAAATGTAAGTTCCTAGAGAATTTAGGAACCTATGGGGTTAGGTGTCAGCTGAGCAGCAATGTTGAAAATGATAGTGTTGCCTACGCAGTGGACTTAGGTACCTAATTACTTTTGAGGATCTGGCCCATGCTGTGCACAGCATGGCTTTTTGAGTCTCTCTGCTAAAGGTTTGAGTCTGCTACTACCTTCAAAGTAACTTGTAGCTCAAACAGTAGAGTCTCACACCTTTAAATCCAGATGGCTCGATTCCTGCTGATAACCCACCCAAGGGTGTTGTTCTGATTGCACAATGGAACTGTGAGCTGTTTAGGGCCTGCCGGCACTAATGTGCTGCAAATACTACATCAAATTATGAAGGGTGAGTTAGTTACAAATTTCCTTCCTATAGAGCTCAGAGTCCCAAATGGAATTGCACATAATATGAAATGGAAAAAAAGCAACAGATACTACCATGACCTCTCGCTGTATTGACATCTCCCACTTGCCATGTTCAATTATCCACTGAATATTTTAGCACTTCAATGAACCTTCAGGCAAGTGCAATCCTCCCCCTCTCCCCCTCTGATAAGCAACACAATTTTTGCTGTAACCACTTTTCATCTCACCACATTTTGCTGCATTATAATTATTATAGCCCCATGCTGAAGGTGTACACATCACTTCATAAAAGAGAAAGACAATCATCCTAAGTGCTAAAATCTAAATTGATTCTTAATTTTGAAACATGCCAGAATTAGAGCTACAGCACTTGCAGGTAATTCAAAGGCAATCCTCCAGTGATTCAGGCATACATTCATCTAATATTTTTGGCAAGACATGTAGTATTCAAATCAGAATGTATTGAAATTAAGCTGAGGTTTTGTGAATTTGCAGAGTCAAAAGGAAAACAAATGTAGCCCCCCACCCTCCACCTGGTTACTTCCTTTAATGCCAATCTGCTTACAGGGTTTGATGGACAGGCCTGGGCTCTTCTGGATCCCGCCACCCACTCAGCAGAGTGTAACCGCTTTATTTTCTTCCCATGTGAATTTATTTGGCGGGGCCTCCGCCCCCCTCGCTCCTTCCTGGCAGGGTCACCAGGGCAGCTTCAGAGGAAAATACTAACCACGGGATAACCCCCACTTACTTGCCAGATAGTTGGAGACTCCGAAGAAATAACAAACACATCTAGTATATTTAACACAGTAATTATATTAAACAGGCGATAAATATAACATCACACGGTAAAACGCTATTCTGTGGGTCACTGGTGCCCATGCTGATAATACCCATGAATTCCCACAGTCACGTGATCTGACATAGCAAATGTAAAATTAGTGTCCCGTTAGTACATGTACTTTGTTGGGGTCCTTGATGACCTGTGATCTTCTGTGCAGTGGTTAGCAATGTGGTTGACTGGGTTCAGAAGCCCAAAGGACTCTCAAGTGGGTTAAGGTGGTAAGTCCCTCCTCAGATTTAATAGGCAGCAGGTAATAAAATTCCCAAACCCTGACCCTCTGGCTGGAGGATACAGTGCAAGGAGTAAGGGGTCCCCCAAGCAATTTCCTTCACTAACTAAAAGATGGTGTACTCACAACTCCGTGAATGATCCTTGGGTTCAGAGATGGCTCTGAACTCCTCAGCCACTGCAGAGTGACTGCAGTGATCACGGCTGGCAGGTGCCCTCTTCATGCAGGAGTCAGGCTGCTGCTGGTCCCAGGATTTTCCCTCACCACAAAGTGGTTCAGGGCTCAAGGTGTAGGTTACAAATCCAAACTTTAGTCTCCCACACACTCGGAGCAGGCAGCGGTCCTGGGCTAGCAGCCAGAGCAGAGCTGGCCATGGGGTGACTGATCTCACCTAGGGAGCTGGAGGGCTAACTCAGCCTGGCTGGGGAAAGTTTTCTCAACAAAACTCTACAAACTGTCCTCTTGGAGATGGAAAGGGCCAAACTGAGGGATCTTGCTTTCAGGTCCCCAGAGGCCAGTTCCCGGGGGAACCCTGGACGCAGGCCTGGGACTCGCCAGTCCTCTCCTCCCCCACAGCCAGTCCTGCTCTTTCCCTGGCTCACTCCAAACTGTTTCAAAATGACATCTTCCCTCTCCTGAGGGACCTGGGAAAGGCATCTCACTCCCTATTGGATGTTGAGCAGACTGAGTCTGCCCTTGACTGCACCTCCCTACCAGGGACAGCGTGCCCCTCCCTGAGTTACCAGCACACAGACATCCAGAAACCTCGGTAAGCTCCTTGCAGGTTACACAAACAAACAAACAAACAACGACAAGAGTAAAATGTGGAGACACTTGAGATTTTTGTAGGAAACCAAAGTCCTTCAAATAAAATGGAGTATTCCCTTTAAAAACAGCATTACACTTTTCACCATTATGTATGTGGAGAAGGCGGCTGACAAACTGATCAAATGCCAGCAGCTATTTATCCGCTCTCTCTGTCATTCCTCTGCCATTTTCAGCATTCTTCTAGTTGCACTTTGGACAGAGGCTTTCTTCTGTAGTTGGCCATCCCAGACAAATGGAAAACTATATGACTTCTGTGTGACAGCTCAACGTCCAGTGTAATGATACCATCTAGCATAATTCGGGAACATACGCATCTCTCCATTGTCCCTCTAAGGGACCATGCATCCATCCCACACACACCTGTTATCCTCACTTCTAGTTTCCAATTATTTCAATCAGAAATTGTGAATCAAGGCACCACATTATAGAAATGTTCACACGAATAAAATTTTAAGACTGATGCTAAATATTTATATTATGGATTTATTTATCTCTCCCTACACTTCACAAAATCAATTGACATTAATGGCCTGTACATTTAGAAGAAATAAAAGGAAATATGACCTCAGTCAGCCAGCATGTGTTTAGCCTGTTCTATCATTAGTGGGGGAAGTCATTGCCAAACACGGTACACCTCTACCTCAATATAACGCTGTCCTCGGGAGCCAAAAAATCTTACCATGTTATAGGTGAAACCACGTTATATCGGACTTGATTTGATCTGACGGAGCACGCAGCCCCGCCCCCCCGGAGCGTGCTTTATTGCATTACATCCGAATTCGTGTTATATTGGGTCGCGTTATATCGGGGTAGAGGTGTACTTATATTTTCAAAAGGGCAGGATAATTTTAATACCCGACAGCATTTGTAGTTAAGTATGCTAAAATAAGAGTAATCAAGTGTCATGCTTCAGGATATAGGATTAGGAGTCTTAGAGGTCAGGGAGCAATTTCTTTCACCCAGCTACAAAACTGACCACTGGATTAGTGATTGTTCCCCTTCCTCTGAAACATAAGATTCTGACCATCGCTGAAGGCAGGATGTAAGACCTGTTGGGAAAGTGGTCCAACATAAGGATGCAAATGCTAGGTTAGTGTCTCTCCCTTCCACCCCGCCGCCAATTGTGGGGATGTAGATCTCATTATCTGCTGTGTTTGAGGTATTGTGTGTAGGAGAATTTTATAGTGTTTGTTAATTTTATATAATTTTAAATATTTGTCCAAATGAGGCTTTCAGCTACACCCTGGCAGTTACATTGATTTAAATTTTATCCCATTAACTTGGTAAATCATTTATGGTACACAGTTTTAAGCTCTCCTGAATTTCATTGAACAGCTTTGATTTTGTAAGGCTTTCCTTGTTTTCCATGTACATTAAACCCATATGTCCTGTCCATTTGGGTGAGAGTGGATCACTTGTGATTTCAGGTAGTTTATATATGTAAGTAAACATTTCCAGGCAATATTACCCGCTGAACTGGTAGCTGAAGGAGATTACGTCAGAGTTCATGACTGATATTGGCATCTTCGCTCTAGGGCCCTCCTCCAGATAATATAAAAGTGGTGCTGTCTATAAGGAATTCTGAAACAGCAGGGCCAGGTCTAGATCTAGATCCAAGTTTTGCAGCAGGGGCCAGCTCTCCAATAGGGCTAAATCATTCTATAAGGCACAGCCTTGCATTGTGGGTAATGGCGATGAGTTTGAGTTCCCTGACTACACCCAGAACCTTAATGGGAGTAGTCAGAATTGGAGACCGAGGCCTGGTCTACACTACATAGTTAGGTCAACGCAGCTTACGTTGACCTAATTGTGTCAGTGTCTACATTACAGCCTTGTCTTGCCAATGTAAGTGTCCCACTACACTGACATAATAACTCCACCTCCACGAGAGGTGTAGCACTTACGTCAGTGTCACTAGGGCAATGTAGTGTCTGTGTAGACTCTGTATTACCTACATTGGCTGTTGGCTGTCTTGTCAATTTCATGGCTCCATGCCCCCAGCTCCCCTTCCCAACCAGGCTGCTGCTCAGAAGCTCCCGACTCAGGGAACCAACAAGCTCCTGGCTGGGAGGTGAGAAGCCCGGGGGACAGCTGGGCTCCCAGCAGGGGTCCCTGGCTCTCAGCCCCCACACTGCCCCTCTTCAGTCAGTGGAAGTGCTCCTGGTGAGGACATAAACCACCAACAGGAGGGTAGTGTGGACATCAGCCACCACAGTACTTACTGTGGTGGCTGTAAGTCGACCTGACGTAAGTCGACTTAGGGCTGTAGTGTAGACATGCCCTGATAAACTGGAGGTGATGAAAGAAAAAGTAGTATATTGCTTGGCTCAAGAGGAAGACCCTGTCTCTTCCTCCAAGGGCACCCTTCCAAATGCACCTCCCACCTACCCATCTCTGACATTTATTGATTTAATTTAATTTGAGTAGCAGCCTCACATCTCCCAGACTGACTTGGGAAATGTCTAAGGCTCTATACTCCATTTGTGTTGAAAGGATTTGCTAGCATGTTTACACTGTTCAGTCAGGGCCTCAAAAGGATGAAAGTGCTTAATTTTAATTTAATAAAAGTCTTTCTTTTGTCACAATGTTACTGTTATGTTAGTACTTAGAGGTCCTACTGTGCTATGTACAAACACATAGTAAGAGGCAGTCCCTGCCACAAAGAGCATATAGACTAAATAGGCAAAGAGTAGGAAAAAAGATGTATTATCCCCACTTACAGGTGGGGAACTGAAGCACAGAGAAATTAAGTGACTTGCCCCAGGTCACGCAAGATATTGGTGCAGGTTTGTGAATTGAATCCACATGCCTTAACATAAAAGATTGTACATTTAGCTTGTACAATGCCTAGAACAATGGGGTCCTACGGCTCCCAGGCACTATGGTAATACAAATAATAACAATAAGACCACCCTGTGATGGGTTGTATCCCGAGGGTGGAGTCTGGGAGCCATTGGAACCACTGTGCCCCCTAACAATTCAGGTGGGTTGGCCTCTCTCACACTGCTCTGCTGATGATACCAGTCAGCTTTTCTAGGTCCTGTTATCACCCAACACAACAGTAGGTGGAACCACACACCCAACTGAGTCATCTGAGTGCTTTATCTAAGCCACTCATGGACAAACAGGAGGCACCAGCAAATTTCCCAGCTCCCAAGCCTGGCACCCCTACTGGAGTATAAACCCAGAATTAGACCGTTTTTCAGTGCACAGGAGTATGTACGGTGCAAACCCATTAAATTAGTTCACTTCCCCCTCAATGTGGGGAAGATATGCAACAAGCCTGTGTTAACCAAGCTGAGATTTTCCCAAACACTTCACTCAAAAACACACTGGTTAATATAAAACATAAAACAAGTTTATTAACTACAGAACGATAGATTTTAAGTGATTATAAGTGATAGCAAACAAATCAAAGCCAGCAAATAAAAAGGCAAGCTCAGCCTAATATACTAAGTAGGATTTGAATTAGCAATATCTCACCCTGACTGATGATACAGCAGGTTTGCAGATTATTGAGGCACAGGCTGCATTTGCTGTGCAGCTAGGGTTCCCCTGCCCCATTCCAAGTCCTTTGTCTTCCAGAGGTTCTTTCAGGTGCAGAGTTGTAGGACAGTGAAGACAAATAATAACCATGCTGGGAGGGGTTGCTAGCGCTTTGGAGGACAGGATTAGGACTCAAAACGCTCGTGACAAACTGAAAAATTGGTCCGAAATCAACAAGGTGAAATTAAGTAAAGACAAGTGCAGAGTACTATGCTTAGGAAGGGAAAAATCAAATGCACACCTACACAATGGGGACTAACTGACTAGTGTTAGCACTTCTAAAAAAGATCTGGGGGTTATAATAGATCACAAATTCAATATGATTCAACAATGTGATGGTGTTACAAAAAAGACTAATATCATTCTGGGGTAGGTTGACAAGAGAGCTGTATGTAAGAAACAGGAGCTAATTGTGCTGCTCTACTCAGCACTGATGAGGCCTCTCCTGGAGTATTGTGTCCAGTTCTGGACACTTTAAGAAAGTTGTTGACAAATTGGAGAGAGTCCAGAGAAGAGCAACCAAAATGATAAAAAGTTTAGAAAACCTGACCTATGGAGAAAGGTTCAAAAATCTGGACGTGTTTAGTCATGAGAAAAGATAACATATTTAACGACTTTTCAGGTTAAGGGCTGTTATAAAGAGGACGGTGATCAATTGTTCTCCATGTTCACTAAAAGTAGGACAAGAAGTAATAGGCTTCATCTGTAGCAAGGGAGATTTAGGTTAGGTATTAGGAAAAAATGTGTAACTATAAGGGTAGTTAAGCTCTGAAATAAGCTTCCAAGGGAGGTTGTGGAATCCTGTTATTGGAAGTTTTTAAGAACAAGGAGACAAACATCTATCAGGGATTGTCTAGGCATATTTGATCCTATCTAAGGAGAAGGGGCTGACCTCTTGAAATCCTTTCCAGCCCTACATTTCTATTATTCTATATGCAGATATCGATGACGGTATTTCTAGGTGATTAGAGAAAACTACCCTATTGCCCAAATAGCAGAATCTTGTAAGAAAAGAAAGAAAACAGCTAAACTGAGCTGAGCACTCAGCTGGAGGGTGGGAGGCAGGGGGAAGAGGAAATCAAGAAATTTCTGCTACAGAACACTCCATATTCACAGCTTCCTTTGGGTGGGCTGGGCAGAGGACCCATAAGGGAGAGAGAGAGGCAACCTCATAATTAAAGAACTATTCCCCTTCCCTTTTCACTTTTTTCTTGTCTTTCTTCCTCATCTCATTTTTCCCCACTCCCTTATGCTGCTTCTGTGGTGTTGAATGCTGATGAGGAAATATTTCATGCAACCATATGAGAGCACAGTGAGGGACCTAAAATTTGGCACCACGGGAGAGCTCCAACTTTCCTGACTGGGAGGTGAAAGGGCAAGCAAGACCAGGCATTTACTGATGAATTATTAAAATGAAGCACAGATGCAGGAGCTGCTTTTTCCTCATTAAGTTAAATTTCACTGGATGAAACCAATTTTAACAAGGCTTGACTAGGGAGAGGAGTGAATAGGCATGGGCGTGTGATAAATATCACCAAGGTTAATGAATTCAGCAGTGTTGACAGTAAAAGCAAGCAGCCAGTTAGCATTCACACTCGACATTTATATGCTGCATTTAAAGATGATACATCTGAGTGACACATCTCACAATATACCTTCCCCACTCCTTTCCACTTATTTTCTTCTCTTAAGATGTTTTTAATTTCCCATTGATCTTATAAAGTTGAAGGATAATCACTGGTATGAAAAACATCGCTTAGGTCAAGTAGGAATAAAACTGGATTGTTCCTTTCCCAGATTACCATTGATTATTTACAAAAAGCTATTTGGAGTCCATACTGGAAAGTCAGGCTGGAAATATCTCTAAAACTCTTTGTTTAACCAAATAGATAAGCCAATCCAAGATCATTGATCAAAAGGAAATAATCAATTCAGATGGAGCAGACACAAGTAGGTATCAGTGCTACTGATTTGTTGCATATTTTGTGAACAGTTTCACTGGCTCTTATCTCTAGTGTGTCTGGCTCTAAACATGCTGAGAGGAAGTGCTATTGATGGTCACAGATGCACTGATCTGTTCAATCTTACCAGAGAAACTAAATGAAAACATGGCATTTTTCAGAGGATAATGCAATTTATTTTAAATGGTAGTGAGAGTAGAGTATGTGAACCTGCAATAACTAGATGAAATTTGGCTGGTTTTGAGTCTCATTACAAACCCAGGTTAGCAATCCTTACAGCAAACCTGGGACTCTCTTTCTATATTTTTATGAAATAATACATACAATACCTAACTCAATAGTAACTATTGAAGTAGAACACCAAAAGTGAGCCACTATGGTTAGAGCAAAACAAAACACAAAAATTAGAATTAGGCTCTTTCCGAGAAAAAAAGCCCTCAAGGCATTTTGGGACTGAAGATAAACAAGTGATGCACAAGCATGGGGGGTGGGTGAAACTTCCCCTGGGGGAGGCTAGCTCTTTGTTCCACCTCCCCTGCCCAGAGCCCACACTCCACCCCTGCTCTGCCCCAGGCCCTGCCCCTGCCCATGGCTGACTCGCCGCTCACCTCTTCACCACTCCCCACTAGGTCCCCCCTCCACTCACCTCCTCCCCCGCCCGCCATTTGCCCACCTGCTGCTTGCCTCCTCACACCCCCACCCGACTCCATCCCACCTGCTGTGCAGCTGGCTCGCTGCTCGCCTCCTCATCCTGCTGCTGCCCCCGCTGCAAGACCCTCCCTTCTTTTCACTAGCACTAACAACATTCCCCAAGGGAACTGAACAGGCAGCAGCTATAGATCAAATGCCAGATGGATTCTCCTCTGCGTAGCAGGGAGTTTGGTGTATACTGTATATATAGAGAGAGAGACAAAAATCCAGGCTACCTGAGCCAAACTGAAGCCTAATCTCTCCCATAGGTGCTGGAACTAGTGGTGCTAGAGCACTCCCTGATTTGAAGTGGTTTCCATTACAGACAGGGTTTACAGTTTGGTTCAATGGCACTCAGCACATTCACTATAAAAATTGTTCCAACCCCCCTGATCTCTTCTTTTGAAAAAGTGTTTGTCCTTGACAGCCTGCATTAGAGCAGCAGTTTAATAACCTTTCTTACACAGAATTCCATGCCAGACTCGTTTACTTAAACTGGGTTTGAATAAAATGACTAAATCAAGAAATAAACTCACTGGCTATGTCAGCTCCTCCTTTAGTGAGGTTAGTAAAAAATACTTCTGCTGGATACAGAGAACAACTGACGGGTCATTTGGAAACTGTTTTTAACCCCAATGACACATTTTCCTACAATATAAAAGCCAGTTGAATGTAGCCGAAGGCTTCCTGGGTGTTGGCAAATGCCTGTTAAATGGCTTCATTACCGCTTCAATGGCCCTTTAACAGTTTCAGTGATCTGTTACAATGTCTCTGGAAGGCTTTTTCACTTGTGTAAAGTTACTCAGAGATGAGGGATCCTCTCCCCTGGCCTCCTCATTCTCCCACCTGCTGCTTGCATCCTCACACACATACACACCGCATCCCGCAGAGATGGGGGGTGAGGAAGAGGGGCACTGCTGGCAACTGCTGGGACCTCCAAAGGGGGCGGAGGGTGGAGTGAAGGAGAGGGAAGGAGGAAGACTCACCAGGCAGCAGCAGCAGGCTGTGGGAGCCTCAGGGAAGGGTCAGAGCAGGGAGGAGAAGAGGCAGGGAGAGAGGGGGCTGGGGCACAACAGCTCAGGTGGCAGGGACGAGCTACGCTAAGGGGAGGAGTCTCCCCTTTCCTATTATACCTGCCGCCCATGTGTACAAGGCATCTACTGCAAAAAAGGAAATAAAATCCTAATCAGTAGAATCATATTACTTTTTTCTGGCTTAATTTGTAACTGTTGAAGCAGCAACTACAACAAATGATAAAGCCTAAGGTATTCAATTTATGGTACCAGAGACTTTAATAAGTACATATTATTACCTCTTTCTTTCGCCCAAACAGCTAGTCAATATGTATTTGGGGTCATGTGGGTTTTTTCCATTAGGATGATAAACTGATTGGAGTCAGCAATTTCTCTGATGCAATCCTGTGTATTTACAAAGAATGTGTATCAAGTCCTATTTCTGCAAATGCAGTAGGAATCAAAGAGGACGCATTTTCTTTGCTCACAATTCCAAACCTTTTTCCAGCCAGCACTGCGCCAGAAGCCCTCTCTCTCTCTCTCTCTCTCTCTCTCTCTCAGGGCCATCATCACAACATTCCTCCTGGCTTCCTGCTTGCTATTCTGTCTCCCTCTAGATGCCTTTGATTCTCTCTCTCTCTCTCTCTCTCTCTCTCTCTCACACACACACACACACACACACACACACACACACTGAACAAACCCAGCTCCTGCATTTGCATTCAGTCCCCAGAGGAAAAAACCTCAGACCACATAGCTCAGCTCCTACTTCACCCTTACTATCTGTGATTAGGTCAGGGTTATTTTTTCAGCTATCACTAAACAAAATGGCATTTAACGTCTCCCTCATTTAGTCTGAAAAGAAGGCAGATATCAGGCCCACTAACTTTCACTAGGTTTGTGACTTCCCATAGATCAAAGACACACTCCTTGGGGGTGACACAACCTCCAGCATAATTTCCAGCTTTATGAAAGTCATTGAATAAATTAATTGAAGCCTTCAATCTGAAAGAAAAATAACCTGGCTCTTAGAAGCCAAAGGACAAAACATTAAAAAGCCATACAAGAAGAGACAAGAGGAAATACATGGATAACATCACCAAAGAAGCTGAAGTGGCTGCTGAAAGTGATAGTTGAGTAGATAAAGTGTTCCACAAGATTCTAACCAGCACGTTCTTACCACCTGGAGGGCGTGTTAAGGATAAACAAGGAAAGATCTTAACAATAGATCAAGAATAAAGAGAGCAATGGGCACAGCACTTAGACTTTAAGGTTAGAACGGACCATCATGATCATCTAGTTCTAGTCTGACTTGCAAGAAGTGCCAAATAGACCAACACCAATAAGAAAGTATTGACTTTGGGAAGGAATTTAAGCCCTCAGAACTAGACATTGTAACATCCCACAATACAAACAAAGAAATGGAAGATGCAATAAAAAAAATTAAAACCTTGGAAGTTACAGGTAAAGACCAAGTCATTGGGGAAATGTTGAAAGCTTGTGATGAGACCATTGATAAAAATCACTGAACTTTTCAGCAAAGTACGGAACCAGGATAAGCCTCTAAAACAAGGGAAAATTGCAGTATAGTCAAAATACCAAAGAAAGGTGACTAAAAGAGTGATTGCAGTGACTGGTGAGGTGTTATATTCATTTCAGTGATTGGCAGGCTTCTGTAGAATCGTTTTAAGCAGACTTAAGGAAGCAGTTGAGGCAAAACTACGGGAAGAGCAGACTGGATTTTAACACAGAAGATAATGTATCTGCCATATTTTTACACTAAGAATAATCATAGACAGAATCAGATGGGAAAAGCTACTCTTTATAAACTTCATAGATTTTAAGAAAGCATTTGACAGCCTCAATCACAATTCACTCTGGAACATCATGAAGTGTTATGGCATGCCATTAAAACAACTAACATCAAGGTTTTATATCAAGATGTAGCTTACACAATTAAAGTAAATGCATACTTGAGTAATGGTTTAAACAGACACAGACAGGCATTAAACAAGGATGCATTCTCTTATCTCGCCCATTTGGTATTGACATTGAGGTTATCATCAGAAAGCATAGACAGATTATATGCAGGCATTGCCTTAACAATATATTAGAAGCTTTCAGTTTTGCTGATGACAAAGCTCTCCTAAGTAATATCTAAATGTCTTTCTAAGGCATTTGCTTTGGAAAATACTACGTATGCAATAGAATTAATTTATATCAAATTCTGAGATTCACCAAAGAGGTCAACACCTTATCTCCAAAGTTATCCAGAAAAGATGGAAATAACTGGGAAATGTTAAAAATACCAGAGGATCTGCCATAGCAGGCATGCTATTGGGCTGCTGGAGGAACATATAAAAGGTGCCAAAAGAATCCCTCCTTCAAACAGTACTGTCTTTGAGACCGAAAATATATGGGCTTTAATAACAGGGGGAACGTACAAAGAGTAGCCCAAGACAGACAGGGATGGGTGAACCTTGTTCATGTCCTAAAGCACATTTGATGGCACACGAAAGATTCAGATTATCTATGTACAGCAGACCAAAATCTTGTCTCAGATGCTAGCAAGCAACTCCCATTGTAATGAAGGGGAGTTGTGTACAAATATCTGAGAATAGAATTCGGTCTTGTACACCTGTATTTATTGTGTTTATGTCTTCCTTCTTTCATTTTTTCTTATATCCGGCAATAATCTTTGCACCTTTGAGGTTATGCACTTTTTATGGCCCAAAATATGTAATTATGCAAATCTCCCATTGGCACCAAGTAAGTGTAAGGATTTGCCCTTAAATAAGGCAATGGTAAAACAGACAGGGAACCGGGCATAAGAACCACAAGACAGAATAATTACTCTGTTATATGCAGGTAATGGCTCTGAATCCATTTTGGTGCTACTTTTACTTACATGATCAACACATACAACTTATAGCTTTAAGCAGCTAAATATATTCTAGAAATTCCCACAGAGAACGAAATACCTGTCACAACAAAAAGCAAGCTATCTCTGGCTCCATTCTAAAACTGTTTATAGTGGAATTACTATCCCTCTGGGATTAGGAGTCTCATTTGACAATAGCATGAAAAGAATTGTGGCTGACTCCACTGAGAATTCCAAACCATTGAAAAGGAAAAGTTACCTTTTCACACTATTTCCAGAACACATTATACTGAAAACATTGAACAGTATATATGGAAAGGGTCACTGCAATTAAAGGGACTACTTCCACAGTATGTCTACAGTACGAAATTAGGTCTATTTTATAGAGGTCTATTTTTAGAAATTGATTTTATACAGTCAATTGCGTATGTCCACACTAAGTGCATTAAGTCGGTGGTGTGCGTCCTCACTACCGCGGCTAGCATCGACTTATGGAGCGGTGCACTCTGAGTAGCTATCCCACAGTTCCCGAAGTCTCCGCAGCCCATTGGAATTCTGGGTTGAGCTCCCACTGCCTGATCGGGCAAAAACATTGTCGCAGGTGGTTTTGGGTACATGCTGTCAGTCGCCCCTCCCTCCGTGAAAACAACAGCAGACAATCGTTTCGCGCCAAACACCAGGGCGATTAGAAGAGCACTGCAGGGCACACTGCGCATCAGAGAGGCTTTGAAAACCAGTTTCATGACTGGCCGGGCTACGGTGTGACAGTTGTGTGTGTTTCTCCTTGATGCAAACCCGCCCCCTTTGTTGATTTTAATTCCCTGTAAGCCAACCACCCTTCCCCCTTCGAAATAAAGTAACTATTGTTTTGAAACCATGCATTCTTTCTTTATTAATTAAAAAAAAATGAGACAAGGTAGCCCGGGTGGGGTGGGGGAGGAGGGAAGGGCAAGGCCACATTGCTTATTGTAGCCACACTAAAAATCAAACTGTTTGAATGACAGCCTTCTGTTGCTTCGGCCATCCTCTGGAGTGGAGTGGTTGGGTGCCTGGAGCGCCCCCCCGCCCCCGCATTCTTGGGTGTCTGGGTGAAGAGGCTATGGAACATGGGGAGGAGGGTAGGCGGCTATACAGTGGATGTAGCGGGGGGGGGTGTCTGTGCACTTGTTGCCTTTCCTGCAGCTCCAACAGACGCTTCATCATGTCTGTTTGCCTCCCCATTAGCCTCAGCATCACGTCCTGCCTCCACTCTTTGCGCTCACTTAATTCATTCCTGGCCTCTGCCACTGAATGCCTCCTGCATTAAGCTGTGCCCTGTCAGTGCGGGAGGACTGCATGAGCTTGGAAAACATGTAATCACGAGTGCTTTTTTTTTGCCTTCTAATCTGCGATAACCTCAGGGACGGAGATGACTGGGGGAGAGTAGAAACATTCTATGCTCTATGATTCTGAGGGGACTGCATGGTCACCTGTGCTGCTGAGTTCACCACACTGACCAAACAGGAAATGAAATTCAAAAGTTCACGGGGCTTTTCCTGTGTACCTGGTTAGTGCATCAGAGTTCAAAGTGCTGTCCAGAGCGGTCACAATGGAGCACTTTGGGATAGCTCCCAGAGGCCAATACCTTTGATTTGTGTCCACACTACCCCAAATTCGACCTAGCAAAGTCGATTTTAGCACTACTCCCCTCGCCGGGGAGGAGTACTGAATTCGATTTTAAGAGCCCTTTAGGTTGATGGAATGGGGTTGGCTGTGTGGACATTTTTAAATTGACCTAACGTGGCTAAATTCGACCTACCCCCGTAGTGTAGACCAGGCCCCAGTGAATATAATGAGGAACGCAGAAAAGTAGAGTAAGCTAGTTAGGGGTAGTTGGTGAACAAGAATTTCAGTTTGCAAAAATGCTGAGGTTTTGCCATTTGTTTCCACTATGATGCAGAACAATAACAAGACCTTTCAAAAGACAGAAAGACAGACACACTCAGCCACCCTGGTGGGTAGGGCATTCACCTGTCACACGCAGGGGCTGCTCCAAGTACCAGCGCAGCAAGCGCATGCCTGGGGCGGCCTGCCGGTCGCTGTGAGGGCGGCAGGCTGGCAGCTTTCGGCGGCACGCCTGCGGGAGGTCCGCCGGTGCCGCGGCTTCGGTGGCAATTCGGCGGTGGGGACACAGATGGCGCGGCACCGTTGGACCTCCCACAGGCATACCGCAGAATCCAGGTGACCAGCGGATCGCCCGCAGGCGCGCCACCGAAAACCGCCTGGCTGCTGTGCTTGGGGCGGCAAAAAACATAGAGCCGCCCCTGGACACAGGGGAACTCCCTGCTGTGCTGCTGTGGAGTAGGAAGTTAAACCTGTTCTCCTACATACCAAGGTGAATACCCTAACCACTGCGCTATAGAATCAGTCCCTGTGATGCTGCAGAGGTCATCCCAGTATGACACTGCAGGCAAGCCCTGCCTCACTTCCCTTCACCTGGGTCATAAAAAAAATCCCCACAGTCTTTTCTAATCAAAGATCACCCCCCTTCCTACAGTCTCCCCATCTAGCAGTCTCTGGCTCCTTCCTTCAGGAGACTCTTTTTTTCTATACCTGAATACAGTCTCTGGTCTGAGAGCTCTTCCTGGTTCCTTCTCGAAGTTACTGCTTTTCAATCCTTCTTTAAGGCCTTGGCTACACTTGCAGCTGTACAGCGCTGTGAGCTAAACCTGTCTTTGTACAGCTGAGTAGGGAAAAGTGCTGCAGTCTGTCCACACTGACAGCTGCCAGCACAGTGGTGTGACCACACTTGCAACATTTGCAGCTGTGTTGGGAGCGGTGCATTATGGGCAGCTATCCCAGCATTCATGTGGCTGCAACGTGCTTTTCAAAACAGGGGGGTGGGGTGGATTTTGACAGGGAGCGTGGGGGGAGAGAAAGTGCTTTTTGGAGCATGTCAGCTCTCTATTTTGCAAGTTCCGAACTCCTGGCCCCCTGCTCATTCATTCACTCACTCAAAGCAAGCTGCAAACTGTTTGCTTTTCTCTGTGGTACGAGCTTTGAAACCGGCACTTCCGCATTCCTGCAGCTGGTCACAACAATGGAGAGGATTGGCCACTTGACAGGGTGATTAGTACAGCACTGCAAGTGTTTACACTCACACCCGTGAGTCGTAGCCACTCCGCTGCAGCTGTTATTCCTCTCGGAGATGTGGAGTACCTGCAGCGGTGTACCCAGGGAGATACAGCGCTGTAAGTGCCCTGCCAGTGTGGACGGGGAGTGAGTTACAGCGCTGGGGGAGGCTTTACAGCGCTGTAACTTGCAAGTGTAGGCAAGACCTAAGCAAAAATTCCCAGCTCTCATCTGTGCTGTCAGTCAGCTCTCCTCTCAGGAGCTGAGCTGTGGATTAGCCAGCTGTGGGGCCTTTACCAATTTCTCTCACAGCTGGCCTCTTTTCCTTAATTAGATTTCAGGCTGTTCAGCAAACCACCCTTTCCCTGCTGGTTTCTACTCTGCTGTGTGAGAGGCGGCATCCTCCATGCTTGTCTGGTCCCCTTCTCCGAGCTTATCCCCTGTTGGCTGGGTGAGGAGGGAGTCTTGCCCCGCTCCCTCTGCAAGGCTCCTGGCAAAAAGTAACAGGATTTCCTCCCAAACACTTCTTACTCCCAATGTCTCCCAGGTCTTTGTATATGTATAAACCCAGACCTTTCAACCTCTTAAAGGGCCATGCCACATGAGGGGTGGGCTGACCATTAGGCCTCACTACCCTTAAGAGACAGACTACCTCCCTCACAGTCAGTTTCTCATGTTGGAGCTGTTCCAATACATACAAGTAATTAAAAATTCACTGGGTCGGCGAAAATGAGCAAGAGGCTGTCTCTAGAGCTGAGTGGTTATGGTAGGCCCAGGTGGGATGAGCAGGGAGTTGGGCCTGGGTGTCCTATATCCCTGAGTGCGCCCCCCAGAGGTGCTAGTGGTTACGTGGGGCGGAGGAGGGTTACCTTCCTCTCTGACAACAATGATCTCGGATCCAGGCTTTCCAGATGAAAGTTTCATTAAAACCAGCATTTTTCCACAAAAGTTTTGATTTCAACTAATAGATGTTTTTCTGAAGAAGAAAAAAAAAGAATGTTTGATCAAAAAAGTCCCCACCCAGCTCTAAAACTGATTTTCAGAAGTAGAAGTGCTTATTAAGATTTAACCTCACTGATGGCTAATATGTTACGGTTCTTTTGAACATTAATTCCTCACCACAAGCATATCAGCCTAATACAATATTAACACTCTCTGGCATTAGCAAAAATGATTAACTTGAAAGAGAAGAGAGAACAAACACTTTTCCATTGAAATGGGCCATTTGAATTGTATCTAATGAAACTATCTAAATGCAAGAGAGAAGAATCAAAGACCATTATTAAACTGTTTTGCCTGCAGATGGAGTTTAAGCTTCAAATTACTTTGTATATTGCTTATTATGGGAAGAGGGAATTAGAATTTAAGGAAAGGTTCTTTATCCCCTCTTTTACCAGAGAAAGTACCACAGAGAGAGTAAAACTTACCTTGAATGCTTCCCATGTAATTGATATGTTATTTTTAACAGTCTAAAGAACATCTATGTTTCAAAGAATGCTGCCATTCTGCTCTGACTGAGATGCAGCACGCAGCAGCAAAGGAGTGTAAAAACAACTCTAGAGCAAAGGGGTTAGGCAATACATTTAGAGTGATCATTCTGTATCTTTAAAGATTTGGGGAAGGGAAATCAATCTTCTCAACTTTTTGGTGCTATCACTTCTCCCTCAGATTAAAAAGGAAAGAAATTTGAAGAGCAGTTTGATTTGTTGAGGCAAGGAACCTCACGAGAGCATAGACTTTAAAGAATGACAGTCTCAGGGTTCTCTGTGGACACTATACTATGGAAAATATAGCTAAACGGAAATTCAAATGTGCTATGATTCACTATATTGTTAAACTAGTAGATCTGTGCTTTGTCTGTTCTCCCCTCCCCAGAAATGTTTTATGCTTGATTTTTGGAATGTGGACAATTGAGCCAAATACAAATGAAATTCATACACTGGACCAAATCCTGAAGTTTTTTCTAAAAGAGACTCACATGGTTCTTGTGTGAGTTTGCCAGATTAAAAACAAAGAACCTGATTCTCTGCTCAACAGAGTTACATGGTATAAAAGTGGTATAACAATATGGAAAGTCAGACCTCGACTAAGTATGTAAGGGTTTGGTTTATGAAAAATTGTCTTTCCAATCACAGGAAGCCTTGGAAGGAAGCCTTAAGATCCAGTCAAGACTAGCCCTTAGTCAATTTCTTCTTTATTTTTGTCAGTCTTTCACACAGCAACAGAGGAAAATAAATCATTTTAAAGTACAGGACAATGTAATTGCAAAATTACAAAAATTGGCAGAGGGACCCAGGAGCTGGTTTGACACCTAAAACTAGTTTTAACTAATTGACTAGATTTCAAGTTGTCTCTTGAAATTTTGTTGCTGTTTTCTACTACTTCTAAATTTCAGAATTTAGAGACCACAGCATGTTAGCTAATTAGAAATCATCTAGTGCCCACTCCTATATGAAGAAAGAAAAAAAAGTGTTTTAATTGCATTAAGAAGAAGCTGGAAGAGACCTGAGCAACAAGAGACTAATTAGTCTTGAGGCGTCTGAGCAATAAGCCATGAAAGAGTCAAAGAAGTCAGGTCCATCTTCGCATTTATTCTGAAAAATAAATGAGTTTAATTAAACAATGAAATAACGAGGCATCTGTGGGTGCAGACATGCACTTCTTGTTCTGAGATTATGCATGGTTCATTATATAACTAAGCATTGTGCAAGAAGTATAATTTTGTGAAAGTAAAGAGAAAAAGCTAAGTGGGCTTCGTGGGTATTCTCAAATCATTCTAATCAAATTACGGAGCATGAAATCTGAGCTTGTTGATGATAAATCCTATTCTAATATGAAATCACATCATCTTGCCTGTTTTTCCTGCTGTCTCAGCAAAATAGCATTCATTCATATCTTTAAAGCATATATTTTTGCTCCAGTTACAATGTTACTGACCATAGAATAAAATATTTTTCAAAACACACCTCAAGTAACTTATGTTTTTTGCAAAGCTACCAAAAAGATATTAATAAAAAACATAAACACATGAAATCTGGTGCAATAATTGCTTTTTGCTTTAGACAACCCAGCTGGATTTGCTCATTATACCTACAGGAGATTTAACATCCCCGTATACCATAGCAATCTAGTGGCTAAGGACCCAGTCTTGTAATTAGATCTGCACAAGCATAAGGGAGTCCATGATGCTCCATGAAGGTGCAAAGGTCTATTATCAGAGATCCAATTGCAGGATTGGACTAAAGTCCCAAATCACTGTTACAGCTTATTGGTTGCTATAAGATGAAAATGTAAATACAATGGCTTCTATATAGTCACAGGACATTTGTTAACAAGAACTGGATTACTAGAGAGATGCATGCTTTTGTATCGGAAGTCTGGTTTCATCAGAAAGGTAATGTATCTCATCACACAATTCATGAATTTGTTTTCTGATATTCTGAGGACAGTTGACAAAATAATTAGCTACTGAAATAATTAAATGGTTAGTAGAGAGGAACTCATTACTGTTGGTTCCAAACACCAGGAAGACCACTCTCTCATCAGGAGACATGAGGATTGCAATCATAATCCTGTCTGCCTGGAGGAAAATTACAATTAAGAGACTTTAAATCTTGTGGGTTAGATCCTGAGCTGGTGTAAACTGACATAGCACTATGGACTTCAGTGTAGTTACATTGATTTATATCAGCTGAAGAGCTGTATTGTAAATTATTCCACTGAAGTATGATAAGGGCTTTCAGGCTGGCCTCTATGTTTAGGGACTCTTTGGAGTAATTTTTCCCTATAATTAATTTTTTTCTCACTATCTCAACAGTCAGAGAAATCTTTGCTTAAAACTTATGTAAATATTATGCCCTAAGGAGCTTAGTGAATCACTCAAAATACTTGCAACTACTAGATGTTTACAGAGAATATAATAAAAAACAACTAATATATCCTGTCCTTATCCATTTATATTCCCAATCCCCAAACACAAGAAATTAGGACTCCTTATAAGGATTTCTAATTTCAATTAAATGTAACTATAGTGCACTTGTGGCCCAAAGATGGAAATGGCTCCAGCCAAGAAAAGGCGGGCATAGGAGCACAGAAGGGAAACCCTCTTACACCCCAGGGGTATCTGTTCCAACCCCCCCTCCCAGAATAAACACACACCAGAACAGAACAATGTATATAGCAATGGGGAATATTTATTTACAGAGTGATGAATGGAGAAAAACAGGGGGAGAAGGTAGGGGGAGTGGTAAAACAGGGTCATATCCAGCACGAGGACTCACGGGCCCAGTGGTACCATAATATAAAAGGATAGACACTGAGCAATGTGGTCTCACAGGTCAGGAATCCTGGGCAGAGTTCCTGTCCAGCAGTCAGTGGTGCTGGAACAATTTTTACGCTTGGGGTACTGAGAGCCATTGAACCAAACTGTGAATGCTGTATATAATAGAATCCACTTCAAGCCAGGGGGTGCACCGGCACCTCCAGCACCCCTAGTTCCAGCACCTATGCCAGCATTGAGTCTTGGGTGCTCCTGGTCATGTTCAAAACCAGTAAATTTTCCCCAACAAAGCTCTCCTGTGGCTTCTTCTGCAGCTCGCTGCAAACCCACACAGAGCAGCAACCTCCTCACTTAACTAGTTACAACCTCCCTCTTTATTCACAACATAAATTCACAAGCCCCAGAACTCCCAGCCCCATGCAGCTCAGGGTGACATTGATACTGGGTCTAGCTCTGGTTTGACCTTCTCAGGTGATTTCTCCCTAGTTCAGTGCTCCTCCTGACTCTGTCCCTCCTAGGCTGGTTCTCAGCTGCTTCACTATGTGAGGGCCTGCTTGCAGTAGACTCTCTTGTCTGGAGCACCAGACACATACATGTAGCTGCCACTCTCCTCCTCTGGTACAACCAGCCCTTCCTCTGCCTCAGGATGAGGTCTTTCAGGGGCCATGCTCTCTAAATCGAAAAGGGGTTGCATAAAAAAAAATCTGATTAACTTACTCCTAAGTGATTCCAGAAAACTAGAGATTCTAAAGAATCAGAAATACATTAAAAAAACACTCTTTATTTTAGACCTTTCTCCTTCTTTCAAGCTTTAACTATTCACTTGTACTTCTAGGCTCTGGTCTACACACAAAACTTAGGTCAACTGAACTACATCCCTTAGGGCTATGGAAAATTCCATACCCTGTGCAATGTAGTTAGGTCAGCCTAACCCAACTGTAGACATGGCTAGGTCAATGGAAGGATTCTTGCGTCCAGCTAGCTACCGCCTCTTGAAGAGGTAGATTACTTACATCAATGGAAAAACCCTTTCTGTCAATGTAGGAGGAGTCTGTGCTACAGAGGCATAGCTGTTGCATCATCATAGCTGTGATGCTGTAGTGTAGATGTACCCTCAAAACCCCCGCTCAGCTGCTCCATTACCTTGTAGGTACCTAACTTCCATTGCGACAGTCCCTTCAGTGCCTGTATTTGTGCCAGTAAACATACACAAAGCTGCCTACGTCCTGATATCATTAAGCTGCTCGTCACAAGAACCCTGGCAGGATCCTCAAACAAAGCATTTCCCTGCCTATTTCACCTCTGGGGCCCCACTCTGGTAGGTGTTCTCAGAGAATGAATACGAGCCTACCAGATCAGGCACCCACTCAAAGCACAGTCATGGTTGGTCAGAGTACTACCCCTATAGACCAGTGATTAGTGCACTTACCCATAAGCTAGGTAGACCTGGATTCAGGTCCCTGCCCTGAATCAGGGCACTACACACCACTGTTTTTCATGAGAAAGGGCTGATGTGGCTTAGGCACCTAACTCCATGAGAGAGTTCACACCAGCGAATCCTAAGTGGAGATAGGCACCTAACTCCCTTTGAATTATATATAAATAATTAAATATGCATTAGAGCAGGGGGATTAGAACCTGGGTTTCCTACCTCCCAGGTGAGTGCCCCAATCACTGGGCTATAGAGTCACATTTGTACTCTTTTCCGATAGTTATTTAAGTAGTTATACATAGTGGAAACAGGAGGTATGGAGAAACACTTGCAGCTGGTTACCCCACAGCACAGGGGTTAGGGCCTTGTCATAGCAGGGGAAACACTCAAGTTCAAATCATTTTTCCACAGCAGGTAGAGGGGTCTCCCATGCCCTGGATGAATGCTTTAACTACTGGCTGAAAGTTATAAGAGTGCCTCTTCCATTTTCATGAGGTTAGGTAGCCTCTGGCTCACCTAGGAGATCAGGCCCCACTGGCAAGAGAGGCAGAGAAACAACTAGTTGGAGAATCCCACTGTCCTGAGATGGGTAACTAGACTGAGGCAGCGGTGCACATTCTCACTGGCAGATATTAAGGCCTTTAGGGGGGTCTTGAGTGGCAGACTTTTAGGCAGTGGATGAGCAGAAGTTTTGATGATCTCAGTGGTACCTCAAATGTCAGTGGTCCCTCAGTGTTAGATTGAGGCACCTAAAGTGGCAATTAGATGCCTATGGCCCTTTGTAGGTCTAGCCCCTAGCAAGTGGAGCTGAGTTCTGCAAACATTTAATTCAAATAAAAATTGTGTATCTGCTTCAACTGTATTCATGACCCTCATATTTATTTCCATGAATATTCATACACATGATTCTTCTGGTTCACAAGAAATTTTGTGGAAGGCAAAAGACTCATGAATACTCATGGAAATATGTTCGTGTGAAGGTTCCCACAGGAAGTGTGTGTGAAGCCATTTTAAACAGCTCTCCTTGCCCTACTTTTGTTTCTAAAGTTTGTCATGTAGTCAGAGCACAGAAACAATTCCGTGTGACTTGGGTAACAGATCACAAACCAAGAATAATGAATAGCAAATAGTCATTGTCAAAGCAAGAGCAACTAGAGGCTGAAATGTGTTTTCAGTTGTAAGCCTAGGTCTAAATGAATTCTACCTTCTCATAAGATCTCAGGAGCAGACCATATTTGCACAGACACACCTATTCCATCTAGGTCAGTGGTTCTCAAACTTGGGCCGCCGCTTGTTAAGGGAAAGGCCCTGGCAGGCCGGGCCAGTTTGGTTACCTGTCACGTCCGCAGTTCGGCCGATCATGGCTCCCACTGGCCGCGGTTCACCACTCCAGGCCAATGGGGGCAGCAGGAAGCAGCGCAGGCTGAGGGATGTGCTGGCTGCTGCTTCCTGCCGCCCCCATTGACCTGGAGCGGCGAACCGTGGCCCGTGGGAGCCTCGATTGGCCGAATCTGCGGACGCAGCAAGTAAACAAACTGGCCTGGCCCACCAGGGGCTTTCCCTGAACAAGCGGCGGACCAGCTTTGAGAACCACTGATCTAGGTGATCATCAGACAGACTTGCTTTGTCACCGTGATCAATTGTTGCTCTTTTGGGTGGAAATTCACTTTAATCTTGAATACCGGGGTAATAAAATGTTATAACCTTATTGTATGACTAGGGCAGCTGAACTGTACTTAACATGCCCTGATTGAAGGGCTCACCCACTCACCCTAAATTAACTTCACTCACTAAGCAGAGGGTAGTGATATGAAACCTAAATGAAAGTCAGAGAGGGTGGGGACAGATATGCTACATGATGGAGTGAGTCTTTTAAAGGATAACTTGATCTTCCCCCTCCAGTGTTTAAAGACAGAGCTGATCAGACTCAATTTATGGTCCTTTTTTCTGCTCAGTGATTACTATAACTGAAATCACTGATGAGTAAGTCTAAGGTACTGAACCTTAGACCTGATATTGGGATAGCATGCAGTGAAAGACACGGCAGAGGATGTTACCCAATGAAATCACTAACAGCTGAAGTCTCTAAAGTGGTAGAATCTTAGAGCACAGCAGGGCAGTTGGAGGAAGTGAATGCCAAACAGCAGCAGAGACAACAGTGAGCAGTAACAGAAGCATTGCTCAATCCTCCCTTCAGATGGGACAGTATTGCCAATTATAGATACCCTGGGGTGGTGTTTCATTTTCCCAAATTTCTGGATGGTGGCTCAAGCTGGTTCTGTTTTGTAATGTTAGGAGGAACCCCTAGATATTGAACCTGTCCCTTGTTGCTACCAACACCATCTGGCAGAGGGTTATACTAAAAAGGCCTGTGATCCTGCAAATGCTTATGCATGTAGTTAACTTTACTCCCATGTGTAATTCATTGATTATAACAGGACTACTTAGGATAGTAAATTTAAGCACATGTATAAATGTTTACAATACTGAGGCCAAACTATTGGAAGAATTTTAAATAATGAATAAATGTATAAAAATCAAAGTCAGTTCTTGGTGAACACGAGAACAGAAAAAAACAGCATTTACTCAATAGGTTATTTGCAATGAATAGTTCCCTAAGCTCTGCGAGTGATGGGAATTTTTTTATGGTTACCAATTATTATTAAAATAATGTATTATTTATATAACAGTAGAACCATCAATACTGAGGCTCCAATACAGAAACACAGTAATACTTTACTTTACTACCATGAGTAATCCCACTGAAATCAATGAGACTGCTTACAATGGTAAATTTAAGTACATGTATAAGTGTTTGCAGGAGTGGGCCTAACACACAGTCCCTGCCCCAAGAAGTTTACAATATAAGCAGATAAAACAGACGGGGGAGGAAACAGAGTCACAGAACAATGAAGTTGCTAAAGTCACAAAGCAAGTAATTGGTGGAGCTGGAAATGGAATCCAGGTCTTCTGATTCCCAGTCAGGAGCTCTATACAGTATGTCCCACAATCCAGAGATGAAATAGCCAGAAGGCATTGCTTTGTAACTCATACAAATTATACACAAACTTGTTATTTGGGATCTTTGGTCCAAAATAGGAATTTTTGAATTGGAATGTTTCCATGGTACATTTTGATTTCATTGAAACAGATTTAATATTTTTTTGGTCCATAATTTGACCACTTCTGTAGGTTAACACTTCTGAGGTAAGATCCTCAGCTGGTGTAAATTGGCAATACTCTACTGGCTAAAAAAGTGAGAGAAATTGGGGGTAGGGGAGGGCATCCACCAAACCCTCCCCAAAATGAAAAAATATATTGTGAACAAAGTAAAAAAAAATAGTAATTTTTATGTTCCTGAAATGTACTGACCTTTTTACACCTGTAATTGTAACAGTATAGTGTTACTGGGATGAAGTTGAAATTTACTGGCCTATTCTACTTCCTGAAACCCTCACTGCCACAAGACCAGCATCCCTTTCTTTAATTGTGTTATATCTGGACCCAGCAGAGAAGGATATACAAACACAGAAGAGCTTATTTAAGCACAGATAGCTGCCATGGAAAATTCTATTGTTCTGGCAGTAAAACAGAAACCAACACAAAACTGAGGTTTTCACTGGGGAAGGGGAGAGTGCTCAAGCTCCCAGTGCCTGATGGGGCAAAAACATTGTCGCGGGTGGTTTTGGATACATGTCGTCAGTCTCCCCTTCCTCTGTGAAAGCAATGACAGACAATCGTTTTGTGCCTTTTTTCCTGGGTTACCTGTGCAGACGCCATAGCACGGCAAGCATGGAGCCCACTCAGCTCACTGCTGCTATTGTGAGCATTGTAAACACCTCACACATTATCCTGCAGTATGTGCCGAACCTGGCTAGGAGCCGCCAGCACGAGGACGATTGTGAGGAGGACATGAACACAGACATTCCTGAAAGCATGGAATGTGGCAATTGGGACATCATGGCGGCAGTGGGATGCCAATTCTGGGCCTGGCAAACAAGCACAGACTGGTGGGACCGCATAGTGTTGCAGGTATGGGATGATTCCCAGTGGCTGCAAAACTTTTGCATGCATAAGGCCACTTTCCTGAAACTTTGTGAGTTGCTTTCCCCCACCCTGAAGTGCAGGAATACCAAGATAAGAGCTGCCCTAACAGTTGAGAAGTGAGTGGCGATAGCCCTGTGGAAGCTTGCCACACCTGACTACTACGAGTCAGTCGGTTATCAATTTGGAGTGGGCAAATCTACTGTGGGGGCTGCTGTGATCCAAGTAGCCAAGGCAATCACTAACCTTCTGCTAACAAGGGTATTGACTCTGGGAAATGTACAGGTCATAGTGGATGGCTTTGCTGCAATGGGGTTCCCTAACTGTGGTGGGGCGATAGACAGAACGCATATCACTATCTTGGCACCGGACTACCTTGCCAACCAATATGTAAACCACAAGGGGTACTTCTCAATGGTGCTACAAGCACTGGTGGATCACAAGGGACATTTCACCAACATCAACGTGGGATGGCTGGGAAAGGTGCACGACGCTCGCATCTTTAGGAACTCTGGGCTGTTTGAATAGCTGCAAGAAGGGACTTACTTCCCAGACCAGAAAATTACTGTTGGGGATGTTGAAATGCCAATAGTTATTCTTGGAGACCCAGCCTACCCCTTGCTCCCATAGCTCATGAAGCCTTACACATGCAGCCTGGACAATTTAAAAGCTTGCTGGCGCTGTTTGCTGACTAGGTTAGACCTCAGCACAACAAATATTCCCATTGTTATTGCTGCTTACTGTGTGCTCCATAATATCTGTGATTGTAAGGGGGAGACGTTTATGGTGAGGTGGGAGGTTGAGGCAAATCGCCTGGCAGCTGCTTTTGAGCAGCCAGACACCAGGGCGATTAGAAGAGCACAGCTAGGTTCGCTGCTCATCAGAGAGGCTTTGAAAACCAGTTTCATGACTGGCCAGGCTACAGTGTGACAGATGTGTGTGTTTCTCCTTGATGCAAACCCACCCTGTCATAAATATAAAGGGAAGGGTAACCACCTTTCTGTATATAGTACTATAAAATCCCTTCTGGCCAGAGGCACAAAATTCTTTTACCTGTAAAGGGTTAAGAAGCTCAGGTAACCTAGCTGGCACCTGACCAAAAGGACCAATAAGGGGACAAGATACTTTCAAATCTGGTGAGGGGGAAAAGGCTTTGTTTTGTCTGTTCTTTGTCTGTCTGTTGTGTGTGCTTGCCGGAGACAGATCAAGAAGGCAAGTAATCCAACTCAATTAGAATTAGTAAGTAATAATAAGGAAATGCGTTAGCTTACTTTTATTTTGGCTTGTGATTTTCCTTGTCTAGAGAGAGGTTTTGCCTAAAGGGGAGATCCTCTATGTTCTTGAGTCTTTTGTTATTCTGTAAACTACTTACCATCCCAATTTTACAGAGGTAATTCTTTTACCTTTTCTTTAATTAAAATTCTTCTTTTAAGAACCTGATTGATTTTTCATCATTTTAAGATCCAAGGGTTTGGGTCTGTGTTCACCTGTACCAATTTGTGAGGATATTATTCTCAAGACTCCCCAGAAAAGGGGGTGTAGGGGCTTGGGGGATTATTCTCAAGCCTGCCCAGGAAAAGGGGTGTAGAGGCTTGGGGGGAATATTGGGGGAAAGTAGGGCTCCAAGTGACCCTCCCTAAGTGTTTGTTAAATCACTTGGTGGTGGCAGCGTTACTTAATCCAAGGTATAAGAGAGAAATTGTGCCTTGGGGAGTTTTTAACCTAAGCTGGTAGAAATAAGCTTAGGAGGTCTTCATGCGGGTCCCCACATCTGTACCCTAAAGTTCAGAGTGGGGAGGGAACCCTGACACACCCCCTGTGTTGATTTTAATTCCCTGTAAGCCAACCACCCACCCCCCTTCAATCACAGCTGGCAAAGGAAATAAAATCACTATTGTTTTGAAACCATGCACTCTTTCTTTATTAATTAAAAAAAAAGTGAGATAACTGACAAGATAGCCCGGGTGGGGTAGGGGAGGAGGGAAGGAAAAGACCACATTGCTTATTGTAGCCACACTACAAAGCAAAACTGTTTGAATGACAGCCTTCTGTTGCTTGAGCCATCCTTTGGAGTGGAGTGGAGTGGAGTGGCTGGGTGCCCAGAGCCTCCCCCCACCTCCACGTTCTTGGGCGTCTGGGTGAGGAGGATATGGAACTTGGGGAGGAGAGTAGGTGGTTATACAGTGGATGCACTGGTGGTCTGTGCTCTTGTTGCCTTTCCTGCAGCTCCACCAGACTCCTGAGCATTTTCTCCCCCATTAGCCTGGGCATCGCCTCCTGCCTCTTCTCATCATGCTCACTGTATGATTTCCTGGCCTCTGTCACTGTATGCCTCCATGCATTCAGCTGTGCCCTCTGAGTGCGGGAGGACTGCATGATCTCGGAAAACATGTCATCACGAGTGCGTTTTTTTCACCTTCTAATCTGCGATAACCTCTGGGATGGAGATGATAGGGGGAGGATAGAAACATTTGCACCTGCAGGGGGATAAAAAGGGAGAGTAGAATTTAAGAAGATACATTTCTGAGAACAAAAGGGAGATGCTTTCACAGTGAATCAAGCAATTCACAGCAGACAGCACATGTGCTTTAGGTACAAGGTCACATTTTGCCTTTTATATTGAGCGCCTGCCGGTATGGTGACACATCACACATGACTGGGCAACAGAATTCGGTTTCTAGGCAGCCATGGTAAGTCAAAGGGTATGTGGGGTTGGCTTCTTCCGCCTTCATAACATGTGGGAATGGTTTCAAACTGCAGCGCCCTCCATTCCCATAGCAAGCAATGCCAGTTGGGTTTGCCATTTAAAAGGAGGGGCTGCGGTTTTCGGGTGGATGTGCAGTACACCCCTCCTTCCACCCCACTGTGTGGCTATTCTCTGGGATGAGTCCTTTACCCCTCCCCACACCATGTGGCTATTCTCAGGGATGATCCCTTTTAGCCAAGCACAAACAGCCCAGCATCAATGGGGTTCTTTTACTGTTCCCTTACAAAAATTCCGCTATTTCAACCAGGTGACCATGAATGATATCACTCTCCTGAGGCTAACACAGAAAGATATAGACTGAATGTTGCTTGAATGCGACCAAAACCCAGGACCATTCTCTGCCATGCTTTGTGCTGCAATGATTCCAGACTACTTGCTACTAGCTTAGTGTGGTAAACTGTCCTACCGTCAGGATGAAATAAGGCAGCCCTCCCCAGAAACCTTCTGCAAAGGCTTTCAGAGTACCTCCAGGAGAGCTTCATGGAAATGACCCTGGAGTATTCTCGTTCCATCCCCAGACACATTAACAGATTTTTCCAGTAGCTGTACCGGCCACGAATGCATCCCAAGTCTTCAGGGCAAATCAAACATTAAACACAATTGCTTTTAACCCCTGTAGTGTAGTTACAAATCTGCACTCACCAGAGGTGCCTTCTCCAGCTTCAGGGTCTGGGAACCTGCCTTGGGAGGGTATTGGCTCCAGGGTAATGAAAAGGTCCCGGCTGCCAGGGAGAATGGATTCTCCGCTTGCCTGCTGCGCATTCTCCTCCTCCTCCACAAAATCCTCCTCCTCCCTGTTGCATGAGACTCCCCCCCTGCAAGTGTCCACAGACAGTGGTGGGGTAGTGGTAGGGTCCCCCCCCTAGAATGCCATGCAGCTGATCATAGAAGCAGTATGTATGGGGCTCTGATCCAGGGTAACCATTTGCCTCCTTTGTCTTTTGGTTGGCTTGTCTGAGCTCCTTAACTTTCATGCGGCACTGCTGTGTATTCCTGTTGTAGCCTCTGTCCACCATACCCTGTGCGATTTTGGTATATATATATATAAAAGCATTTCTTCTTTTTGATCGGAGTTTGGCCTGCACAGATTCTTCTCCCCATACAGCAATCAGATCCAGTGTCTCCGTTTGGTCCATGCTGGAGCTTGTTTGCGATTCTGGGACTACATGGTCACCTGTGCTGCTGAGCTCGCCACGCTGACCAAACAGGAAATGAAATTCAAAGTTTCCCAGGGCTTTTCCTATATATCTGGCTAGTGCATTGGAGTTGAAAGTGCTGTCCAGAGCAGTCACATTGGAACACCCTGGGATAGCTCCCAGAGGCCAATACCATCAAATTGCATCTGCACTACCCCAAATTCGACCCAGCAAGGTCAATTTTAGCACTACTCCCCTCACCAGGGAGGAGTACAGCAGTCGATTTTAAGAGCCCTTTAGGTCGATGGAACGGAGTTGGTTGTGTAGATGCATTGCTTATAAAAATCGACCTAACACAGCTAAATTTGACCTAACTTCATAGTGTAGACCAGGGCTAAGAGTTGCAGGTGGACTACTGCAGCCTTTTAAATTGAAAGGGACTATTCTGTCCTGGAACAGCAACTCACTAACTAAACAACTTGTAAGGTCAAGTGCACAACTGTTTTTCACACTCTTGGGATAACATGGTGATGGTGATGTGTCAGTGTTCTGGACAATGGAAACAGTTGGGGGTAAGGAATAAACTGGATCTGGTAACAAAGTTTCTTCCAACCAGTTATTGAAATTAGGAGTTGTAAAGGAAAGTGGTTTGATAAGAGGAACAGAAAGTCCGAAGAAGTGGGCTGTAGTCCACGAAAGCTTATGCTCTAATAAATTTGTTAGTCTCTAAGGTGCCACAAGTACTCCTGTTCTTCTTTTTGAGAAAGTCCATTGGAACACCCCTGGTCTCTAGTACTTGTCAAGGCTGCAACTGATCCATATGTAATTTCCATAAAATACCGTTGGATAGTTTTACCACAAATGAAAAAGATCCATTCTCCAGGTATTCATTTCACTCCAAAACTGTAGTTGTTAGTCCACACTAAGTTTCTGACTTGAAAAAAACAATGACAAGTCTCACATTGATCAATTTGCATAGCTTGGGATTCAGCTATGTATGATATAGCAGGTCCCAACAGATACGCAAAGAAATAAGTTGCAGGTGACTCCTGGGAAGTAGCATATGGTGTATTCCTGTAGACAAACAAGAAATTGTCCAATTTCTGCTGATGACTGAAATAGACTTGTTAGCTTTTAAGGAATGTTTAAGTATTTATACAAAGCATTCCGCTTGTCTGTTTGTAGCAGGATGGTATGGAGCTGTACATACGTGCTGAATTCCATTTGAAGGTAGGAACCTCTGAAATTTTTCAGAACACAATTGAAGTCCATTGTCACTCAACAACTGAAACACTAAACCAAATTGTCTAAACAAGGTATGAAGATGTCCAATGGTCTTGGTTGCAGTAGAAGTCATTCTGAAAACTTCTGCCAATTTCTACAGGGCATTGACCACAATCAAAAACATATAACCTTTTAAAAGTCTAGCCAAGTCCACATGAATAAGGCCAAGGAGAATAAGACTACAACCAAAGGGTTTAAACAAGCTGGGCCAGGATCATACTGACTTTGCTGACCTAGTACAGCACTTCACCTTCTTTTCAGTATCGGTCAATCCCTGGCCACCAGACATGACTCCAGGCTATGGCGTTCACCTGTACAATGCCAAAATGACACTCATGAAGAGCTTCCAAAACCTGAGATTGAAGTGATTTCAGAATGATCACTCACATTCCCCATAAGATGCAACTGTGATTCACAGATATTTCATGTTCATGTAACAAATTGTGTAAACTGGGGATTCTTTTGGTCCAACACTGTGCCTTGTAGTATCATTCCCTTCACAAGAGAAAGCACATCATCCTTAGTTTCTTTGTTGATGTCTGTACTAGTGACCCATCAAATAGAGATGAGGCACTTTGTCTGAAGTTTCTGTGGGTTGGCGTGAGCTTGGGCATGGCAGGCATGACAGCCCATCAGCATTAATGTGCTGAGTCCATTTATGAAAGTCAATAGTATAGAAATGAGCTGAAACTAGAAACGCCCACCATTGAGCAGCACCTAATGATGGAATTCCATTTTTCAATCCAAAAATTGAAAGTAATGGACAATGATCTGTCATCAAGGTAAAATGTCTACCATACAAATACATCTGGAACTTACAAATTCTAAAGATGATTCTCAGCGCTTCTCATTGTATTTGCTCAAAGTTTTCAGAAGTGTTGAGTGTTTCACGATGGAAAGGCAATTGATGTCTCCAGACCATTAGAACAAGTGTGGCATTGAACTGTGCCCACTCCATATGGTGAAGCATCACAAGCCAATTGCACTGGTGGCAAAACATCAAAGTGCATAAGAACTTCAGCTGATATCAACAGTTTCTTTGCTTCCTTAAATGTGCACACACAATTTTTCTTCCATTTCCATTGTTCTTTGTAACAGTTCAGGTAAAGGTGCCAATACACTCACCAGATTAGGCAGAAATTTACCATAATAGTTAAGCCGTCTTAAGAATGAACAGAACTGTGACATGTTCTCTGGCGGGGGGCACTTGAAGAACCATCTTCTAGTCTGGAAAGCACCAGAGAAAGAGATGATCATGATGGTCCCTTCTGACCTTAAAGTCTATGAATCTAAGTCTGGGGCATCAACTACATGTCCAAGGTATTCAACTGAAGGTTTGAAAAACTCACATTTGCTTTGACTTACTCTCAGCCCATAGTCTTCCAAACATTGCAAGATGGCATCAAAATTTTGAAGATGATTCTCTTGATCTTTCCCATAATAAGTATGTTGTCCAAATAACACTGAACTCCATTCAGTTCCTTCAGAATCTCATCTATGGCTTTCTGAACAGGGCAGGTGCAGATGTGATACCAAAAGGCAACCTGCTGTAATAAAATAAGCCATTTTGCATATTGATTGTGAGATATTTGTGAGATGCCAATCAATCTCCATTCATAGGTATGCGTGAGCAAATCCTATTTACTGAAACTGTTCTCCACTAAGTGTAGCAAACAAATTTTCAATATGAGGTAATGGATACTGGTCTACACATAAAACTGGAATCAGCATCACTTTGAAATCTCCACAAAATTAAATGGAGCCATCCCTTTTGATCACTGGTATGATGGGTGTAGCCCACTCACTGTGTGAAACCAGTGATAGGACTCCACCGTTCACTAAACAGTCCAAATCAGCTTCTCCCAGAGGTTTTAGAACATAAGGCACAACTCTGGGCTTGCAATATTTTGGCTGGCTCTCACACTTAACAGTATCAGAGGGGTAGCCGTGTTAGTCTTGCATCTGAAGAAGTGAGGTTCTTACCCATGAAAGCTTATGCTCCCAATACTTCTGTTAGTCTCAAAGGTGCCACAGGACCCTCTGTTGCTTTTTACACTTAACAGTGAATTTTACTGACACAGCCAAGTTCTTGTTCAAAAACGTTGGAGTGTCTGTCCAGTATTTCTTGAAGATTTCAAGATGTTTTTGTGATTGCTTTGATCTCAGTCCAATTCACCTTGAGTTTCTCAAGTCAATATCTGCCAGATAATGGTGGATACATTCCTTCAATCACATACGATAGTAAAATGACTGACTGTCCATCTAATTGAACTTTCACCTGGAGTATCCCTTTTGGGACTAACTTCTCTACAGTATAAGTCTTCAAAATCATGGAGGTTTCTTCCTGAGGAAATTGTGACAACGTCTGGTGATAGATCAATGCAGATATCAGTGAAACAGCAGCTCCAGTATCAAACTCGAATCTTATAGGAACTCCTTCAATCAAGGGTGTGACCCAGATGCCATCTCTTACTCAACTTCCTCTAACACCTGTAGTGCTAGATCTAGATCACTGTCACCAGAGTTCTTGTCTTTTTCCACATCATGCATTCCCAATTCCCATCCTTTCTTAGATCCAATCTTCAAAGGTTTCTTCTTGGATGAACAGCTACTGTGTGTAGCTGGTCACTGAACTGCAATAGGTCATGGCAATGTGTCCTTTCTTCTGGCCCTTTCTGCAAATATCCTGGCACACCAAGCAATCCTTCTCAGCTTGTAGTTTGTGCACAATGGCCACACAGAAATTCTTTACATTCCTGTGGTCCTCTATCTCACCAATGCAAGAGATGAATTTCTTGGTTCACACTAATTTCCAGAGAAATTTTTTCTGCTATTTCCATTGCAATAGCTATCTCAACAGCCTTCTTGAATGTAAGTGCTGATACCGTCAATAACATCTTCTGGACCTGATCAGGGTGTAATCCAGAGAATAATTGATCATGCACGGCATCACTTAATGTTTTACAAACTGAAAATATTCTGACAAATTTCTGACAACTTCCTCAGAGCATCAGCAAACAGTGCTACTGACTCTTAAATTTCCTGATGTCATTGATGGAACTGATATCATTCTGCTATCATTGATGGAGTAGGATAAAAATGTTCCAGCACTGCTGCAAGGAATTGTTGCATATTTGGCAGTTCCAGAAATAGTTGGAGACATTAGGTCATGCAGTAGTCCATATATCTTCAGACCTATCACTGTCAGCAATTTTGAAACTCTTTGTCCATCTGGAACGAAGTTGCAAGCTACAAATTGCTCAAAACATTGAAGTAAACCCTCTAGATGCCTCGAATTCACCAATGTTGCCCATAAAAGTTGCCATTTCTCTGCTCCCCTGCTAGACTTCATGCCTTCTGGAAGTCTTCTCTGCCAGAGGGAAATTTGTTTTCCTTAAAAACAAAACAAAACTATTTGCACTTGATCACCCTCTGCTGGCTGTATGTTTTCTCACTCCTTTGGCTGTACTGGGGATCCCTCTGCTGGCTATAGACCCTCAGTGCAGGCTGACTGTTTACTTGCATGAGGTTAACCAAGATGGCTGCTTACTTGCCCTTCACTGTTTTGTTTGTGATACTCTGGGCAGCACCCTTTTCCTCTGTGGTGTTTTTAATAGCCAGTTCCCCCTCTCTAGCTGGCTGGTTCCCGCTGTCCCAGCAGCTAAAAGCAACAGTGTCACCTGGTCCCTCGGGGGGAACTTCTCATTTTTTATAGTATTATTTGCTTACTTATTCTTCTTCTTGTTCAAGCAGAGGCAGCACTGGGCACTCGTGGGAGAGAAATCCTTCATTGCCAAATGTTATAAGGGACCCCGCCGAGAAGGAGATACAGTCACAGGAGTTCATTTTAGCACAGCTAGCTACTGTGGAAACTTTTATTGATCTGGCAGCCAAATTGAAACCAACACAAAACTAAGACTTTTCACTTGCAAGGAGGAGAGTGCTCAAATATTTAAAGGGACAGGACATCATAATCTGTTCCTCAGACAGACACAGAGGGTTGCATTACTAACTTGATCCTCTGCTAAACTGCTAAGTGGACTGTTCCTCCAACTCTCTTTCCCATCCTCTCACTAACACCGCTTTTACCAGAACTCAATTTTTTCAAAAGTTGGTCCCTTTGTAAAAAAAAAAAAAGTAGCCCCCCCAAACATTTGACAAAGTTTTACATTTTCTTCCAGGCTGCCCTCCCCAGGGGATATTACAGTGAAAAAACTATGTTGAAAACATGCTCTGTATTAGACAGGAAGGGTGGGGAAAGTTCCTTTTTGGATTCCCACATAAAGCTGATGGTTCATGTGGAAAAGTAACGATTGTAGCCCAAAATAATATATATTTCTTCACTTTCTTTTTACGATCCTTTCTTCACAAGATATTTTGTTTAAGTATGTTAGGTTTTTCCATTCACAAAGAACAACCACACACTGTTGTGCTTTTAGCCAGAACGACCTTTATTCTATGTAAAGAGAACAACGAGTCAAAAATAGTTGGTAATGAGGTTTCCATATGAGAGCAGGATCTTTGGATGTCTTCTATGTTGCTGGTTGTAGCTGAGCACCAATGGCTAAATCTTAGGTGGCATAAATCAATATAGCTACACTGACGTAAAAATCTGAACAGAGAACAGACGTCAAAAATGGCAGCTGCACTGCAGCAAGGAAGAGGATATTTTACTTCATTTAAAAGGTGCAAAACATAGTAGGGCTGGATGGAAAAAACAATTCTGTTGAATCAAGTCAAAACTTGTTTTGTTCTAATGTGGAACAAGAACGAGACCTTTCAAATATTTTCTTGCCTTCCTCCCCATCCCGCTCCCACACATAAAAGCCCACACAATAGTGAGACCCTGGTAGT
The DNA here is from genome assembly GCF_013100865.1 of Trachemys scripta elegans. Classification (NCBI taxonomy): domain Eukaryota; kingdom Metazoa; phylum Chordata; order Testudines; family Emydidae; genus Trachemys; species Trachemys scripta. Next base: position 251,836,029 of record NC_048299.1, read on the forward strand.
CATGGCACTCACTTGAGATGTGAGAGACCCAGGTTCAGAGAAGGGACTTGCCTGGCATGTTTAAGACCAAGGTGCAAGTGCCACAACCACCAGGCCATCAAGTCAGTCTGTCTGTGGCCTACTGAATATTTAATTCTTTATACAAAGTGAAACAGCTCCAACAGGAGAGATTGAGAGAGAGGCTACATCTATACTTCACACTCCTTACAGCTGTGTATAGAGTACATACACTGCACTCCCGCTAGCATGGGTATAAATAGCAGTGTAGATGGTGAGACACTGCTTAGGCCAGTAAAGCAATGCCTGAACCCTCTGGGTATGTACCCTACATGGCTCTTGGTATGCTCAAGCTCTGCCTCCCCCATCTACACTGCTATTTTTAGCAATGTAGTCTCCTGCTGCTGGAGTATTTCTCTGCTGCAGGGAAAGGCTCCGGCAGTGGAGAAAAGCTCTGGCAGTGGGAGGCAGAGCTCCAGCAGCTTATCCCCAGGGATGGCTCTATGTTTTTTGCCGCCCCAAGCACGGCAGTCAGGTGGCTTTCGGTGACGCGCCTGCAGGAGATCCGCTGGTCACGCGGATTCTGCGGTATGCCTGTGGGAGGTCCGACGGTACCATGCCATCAACGTCCCTGCTGCCGAAATTGCCACCGAAGCCACGGCACCGGCAGACCTCCCGCAGGCGTGCCGCTGAAAGCCACCAGCCTACCACCCTCACAGCGAACGGCAGGCCGCCCCCCGCAGCTTGCCGCCCCAGGCACGCGCTTGCTGCGCTGGTGCCTGGAGCCGCCCCTGCTTCCCCCTGCCAGATCCTTTCACTGGTCCTGCAATGTGGACACAGCCTACTTGTCACTGCTGCATGTAGCTACACATACTACAAACACTGCTGCCACTGGTGGTGTGTAGTGTAGCTGTAGCCAGAGAGAGACAAACTGCCTGATTTACTCTAGCTTAATGGCTATATAGAAAAAACATCTCTTCCCCCTCTCCCTCTCACTGAAATCAGTTTGTGAGAAACATGTTGTTTTAGACAAAATGGCATTTTTTGATGGAAAAATGTTAGTGAAAAATCTTAAACCAATTTTAGTTCAAGGCAAGCACCACAACAGATACCAGTTACATATACCCATCCTTCCTGGTTTTCTGGGAAGACTGCATTTATGCTATGACAGAAGGCACATATTCGGGGAGCTTTTGGCACTTGTTGCTCTTACATTTCCCTATTTACATTCTGAGACTCATGTTCTGCAGTAACATTTTCATTTACTTCGGATCAATAAAATCATACTTGTTTTCCTTTCCAGTAATTACAGTGCAATTAATTTTTATTCCAGGGCCTTCTTTCCTTTCAGAATCCTAATCTTCCATAATATCTGGTCACTATATTTATTTTGCCTTGACCCTGGTATGTCACTGTTCCTAATACCTAGCTAACAGCACCATCTCTTCTGCACTTCCTTCTGCTCCCATTATTTCAGATCAAATCCCTCTGGTCTGAGCATAAAATCCTGGGAAGCATATGTTGTAGATGCTTTACTCTGTGCTGTTTTTCATCCAATTCCTTTGCTGAACCTGTTTTAAGGTATATCAAAGCTAACTGGGGATTTCCAGAGAACAGAAAATTGGCAAAATAATGCTTCATTTTATTCTGGCATCCTTTTTGATATCCACAAAAAGCATTCTGTTAATCCACTGATTGTTGGATGATAAGCAGCACTTACTATGCTTTGCTGGTGGGTTATTTTTATCCCCATTTCATATTCCTCAGAAACAAATTGAGGGACCATTATCTGAAGTGATCATTTTAATGTAACTTAAGTGCAGCACCAGTATACTGCATAATGTTTCGATAATAGTAGTAGTAGTGACCAGCTAGAATAATAAGCATCAACCACCGCTGAATAAGTGTGATTTTGCTGATAAGAATAAGCAATAACCAGTCTTTGCCAGGATTAAGCAGCCCACTTCCATGGATGCAGTGGAGCAATTTCTGGAATATTCTGGTGGCTCCTTTTCTGCACCCACAGACAATTGCAGGAGCAGTAAGTGTTATGTGGGTGCAGATAATTAGACATGAAATTCCACCTACAGATAATTACAGTCACAAAAATGGAGGCCAGGAGTGAGAACTCTAGCCTTAAAAGCTCACTATGGTGTCATCATGAGATGTGAGGCCAAGTATTGGGATTCAGACCTAATACTGTTGGTCAAAGAGGCAAAATTGTAACCAACTGAGTCTTGTTGATGTTTAGAATACAATATACGCTGAGTATGAGAGGGGTAACCGTGTTAGTCTGAATCTGTAAAAAGCAACAGAGGGTCCTGTGGCACCTTATAGACTAACAGAAGTATTGGAGCATAAGCTTTCATGGGTGAATGCCCACTTCATCAGATGCAAGGATGATGAAGTGGGCATTCACCCACGAAAGCTTATGCTCCAATACTTCTGTTAGTCTTACAGGTGCCACAGGACCCTCTGTTGCAATATACTCTGAATTATCCAAATAGCATGGGGGCACATGGATTTTATTGGGATAATCCAGAGTTTGGATAATCAAGAGAGCAGGAGCCATTCAGCGGCTGGGGGCTCATCCCCCTCCTGACATTCCTGGCTGGAGGCCTCTGCTTTGCCCACCAGGACTAGAGCTTCTCCCCTGTACCGGAAGGGCTTGGGTGTCACTGGCCATGCGGCAGTGCAAGGAGCCCTCTGCAGCTTCACCTTCATTGACTCGCTCGCTCACGACAGCAAGGCTGCAGAGCGCTCCCTGCGCTGCCACAAGAACCATTCAGCAGCAGGGTAGTCTCTCCCACAGCCGGCCTCATAATCCTCCTCCTCCTCCTTGCAGTCCTGGCCAGGGGTTTTTGCTCTGTTATCCGAACCCTTCCCTGTCTCCCAGCATGAGGTACATGCTGCAGAGGGTATGTATCTCATGCTGGGAGGCAAGGGAAGAATTCAGATAATGAGGCGGTTTGGATAATAGGGTTTCAGATAAATGGGAGTCAGCTCACCCACATTCTGCATGGAAACGGGGTGCTTCATCCACTCGATCCTGGATGCCCATCACCTACCCACAATCTGTTTCTGACCCCTTTCACCTTCCAAATTCCCTTGTTTCTGCTTCCTGCTCGAAGTCCTGACCCTGAAGAATTCCACCTTCTGCCAAGAACTGTCTCAGGTATAGTTAGGGGTGTCCTAAGCAAGTGTTCTGCTCCTCCTCACACATGGGGATTTTCTCCCTTCTTGGGCTCTTGAGGCAGGAAAGTGGAGATATTCCTGCAGCTCCCCTCACCAGACCTTGATGGAGAAAAGTGAAGATACCCTCATTCTTTGCTGGCTCACCTCTGTCCTGGAGGAACTGAAGGCCTAAATCCCCAGTCTGGACAGAGTGAACAGCACCACTTCTCTCTCTTTGGCCTCCTTCCCTGGGTCAGATTCTGTGTTCGGCTCTGTCCCATTATCCTGACCCTGATCTGTGTGGCTGGCAGAATTGGCTCCTGGGGAATACCACCGATATAAGGGAGTTTTCTGAGGGCAGAATAGCCCTTCACCAGCCTCCCCACACACACTCACATCACAGCCTCCTCACTGTTGTAGTCAGTGTATTTTAGAGCAGCCTCAAGGCCACTCTAACCTACGCTGGTGGCAGGCAATAATGCAGAGAGACATAATAGTGGATTAAAGCTGCCTTGACTATTCCATTCCTGCATCAAGCAGAACAAGAGAGGATTGGCGACTCAGCGGCAGAAAGAAGATTCCCTGCCCAGGACTAGCCCCAATCATCTTTTCAAAGGACTAGCAGCAGATGGGCATGAGAGTATTTTTCCAAATCAAATAGTCCACATGGAGACAAGTGGAGCTGCATTCTTGTGTATCTCTTTTCTTTTAAACAGCAGTGCTGGGCTTTTGCATTATGTTAACATATAATACACATTTTTATGTGTGCTTGTTTGTTTCTTTGTTAAAATAGGTATGTGCTCAGTTTTTGCTACATGTTACAAACATAATGAAAAGAAAAATGAGGAATGGACAGTTTAAGCGTTGGGAATACAGGAAATTTTCCCAGACCACAACTCCCCTGGAAAGAATGGGTCTGATTCTGAAGTCATTTACTCTGTTTTTGCACCAGTGTAACTCCATAGAGTTAAATGGAATTATTCTTGATTTACACTGTTAGTGGGAAGAGAATCAGGTCCTATATGTGTCACCTTTATTTTTATTTATTTATTTTTAAGTTGACAGATATAATCCCCATTATACTTGACAGTATTATAGAACATATAAATCATATTCAAGTGCTCATTCATGTCCCAATCCTGGAAGTTATGCCATGCAAGCAGCCTTGCTTCAAGCCCCACTGATATCAATGGGTCTGCTTGCATGGAACTTATTGCAGGATCAGAGCCTAAGTATTTTGAAAACACATTCAGATTCATACACATTGCATAGAAAGAAACAGTAAACGAAAAAGTTTTGCAAGCTTTTCTGTAGGATAACAATACCTAGAAAAGCCATAAGCTCTTATGGCATTAATTTTTCAAATAATACACTAAATTTAGATAAAAGAATCTGACCTTTTGCTTTGTCGTCAAGGAGATTGTTTAGCTCTTTTCTTAGAAAAATTTGCTATGTGAAAGGCAAAAAGCCAGGAATAAAAAGTCATTTTAGAACGCCTACAAATAATTTTGTACATTGTTCAAAGACACATGCATGCACATTCACAAACACACTTGTAGTGATCTGGATTCCTTTTCATTTGCCGCCATGAAAAATGTTAACCAAATGGAGATATTTGAGGTTTCATACCTCTGATACTATGAGGTTCAACAGAAGGAAAAGACGGGGCTGTGTTTTTTGACTTGACAGCAGCATGTGATAGCATCTGGCAAACTTACCTGCTGGTCAAGATGTCAAAGATGTTACCTTGATGGCTTGTTATGGCCATGTAAGTGATTCTGTGAAACAGACAATTTCAAGCAATGCTAGGAAATAATCTCAGCACATGAAGGGTCCAGAAGAACGGACTTCCTCAGGGATCTGTTTTTGCCTCAACTTTTTCATATATTTACAAATGATCTGCCTCCAACAATCTCAAGGCCATTTTAAATCTGCAGGTGCCAACTGCCTAGCCTCAAGAGACAGACTTCAAAGGATTGAGGACAACTTGAACCAAGGTATGGCCAGCTATCAGTGGCTGTTGCAAGAAATGGAGACTTAAGACTAATGTGTCAAATATGGTGTCATCATGCTTCCATTTCTATCACACTAACAAGAACTCAACATCTTGAATGGAGAATGACTGGCACATGACTCAAAGCTGTTATATCTAGGAATAAGTCTAGCTTGCGCACACATCTGTAAGGACCACTTCATCAAGAAAAAGATCAGAAATTACTTCTTAAATAAGGTTGTAGGCTTAACTTGGGAAGCTAATGTGCAAACCATGCACACCTCAGTGCTAGTTCTCTGCTACTCAGTGGGAGAATACTGTCCTCCTATGTGTTTAAATTCTCCCACACAAACCTAACTGATGTGCAGTTGAATTAAATAATAAAATAATAACAGGGACTATGGTACAAACACACACACCAAGTGGCTACCAGTCTTTTCTAATATCCCATCTCCTAATGTTAGGCATTATATTACAGTAAAGAACCTTCATGACAAAATCCAGGATATACTAATGGGACAGATATTGCAACCCCATGCAATGTCTTTGGGAACCCTACTGTATAAAGTTTGAGTGGTTTAGTGGGCCAGGCATTGTATGCAACTCCATGGAGGAACTAAAAATCACTGGTGCAAATTCAACAGTTTCACATGTGCAGCCTATGAGCACACTTGTGGAATCAGGAAACACCCTCTGTATAGCTGTGGTGTGATTGAGGATGCCGCACACTGTCCATCTCATGCTGGTCTATTATGAGGACTTTCCAGACTCCACAGCACTGACCCAAAGCTATTGAATGGCTAAAACATATCTAATGTCTACCTACAACCTTCTGACACTTTTGACTTTTACATTTGTTTTTATCTCCTTACTTTTATATTTTAAACCTTTCCCCATCTTAATGTCACTTATGCATTTGCTAATAATAATATGAGGTATTATATAGGATTGTCATAAACATACAGCTAAGGGTAGCATAAAATCCCTCTTTACCCTGTCAAGAGTTAATTCTTCTTTTACCTGTAAAGGGTTAAGAAGCTCAGATAACCTGGTTGGCACCTGACCTAAAGGACCAATAAGGGGAGAAGATACTTTCAAATCTGTGGGGGAAGGTTTTTGTTTGTGTCTTTGTTTTGTTCTCTTTGAGTCAGCAAGGAATCAGGACAGGCAAAATACATCTCCCTAAGCAATATCTGAACTAAGCATCTAATATTGCAGAAATAGTAAGTAATAGTGAGGAAATGCATTAGATTATCTTTTGTTGTAGCTTGTGAATTTTCCCGGTGCTAAGAGGGAGGTTTATCCCTGTTTTTGTAACTTTAAAGTTTTGCCTGGAGGGGAAATCCTCTGTGTTTTGAATCTTTTTGTTACCCTGGAAAGTTATCTTCCATCCTGATTTTACAGAGGTGATTCTTTTATCTTTTTTAAAATAAATTCTTTTTAGGAACTGGATTGATTTTTTATTGTTAAGTTTGAGTCATGGCCATGTCGAATTAGGGTTAGTGTGGACGGAATTCGACGCTAATAGCTCCGGGAGCTATCCCACAGTGCACCACTCTGTTGACGCTCTGGACAGCAGTCCGAGTTCAGATGCTCTGACCAGCCACACAGGAAAAGCCCTGGGAAAATTTGAATTCCTTTTCCTGTCTGGCCAGTTTGAAACTCATTTCCTGTTTGGACATCGTGGCGAGCTCAGTAGCACTGGCAACGATGCAGAGCTCTCCAGCAGAGGTGACCATGCAATCGCAGAATAGAAAGAGGGCCCCAGCATGGACTGATTGGGAAGTCTTGGATCTGATCACTGTGTGGGGCGATGAGTCCGTGCTTTTGGAGCTGCGATCGAAAAGACGGAATGTGAAGATCTACGAGAAGATCTCAACAGCCATGACGGAGAGAGGATACAGCCAGGATGCAATGCAGTGCCGTGTGAAAATCAAGGATCTGAGACAAGCGTACCAGAAGACCAAAGAGTCAAACGGACACTCCAGATCCCAGCCCCAGACATGCCGTTTCTACAAGGCACTGCATTCCATTCTAGGTGCGGCCGCCACCACTACCCCAGCACTGTCTGTGGACTCTGACGATGGGGTATTATCGATGGCCGCTTCCTCGGAGATGTTTGCGGACAGGGAAGATGAGGAGGACAAGGCAGTCGACAGCGCTTTCAAGGCTGATTTCCCCGACAGCCAGGATCTTTTCATCACCCAGTGGAGGGAGAACATGTCACAATACCAGCAATCATACAGCGAACGGGAGGACAGGTGGCGGCAGGAAGACCAGTAGGTGACTCAAACGCTGCTTGGACTAATGAGGGAGCAAATGGACACGCTCCGGCGCCTTGTAGATGTTCTGCAGGACCAGAGGCAGGAGGACAGAGCCCCGCTGCATTCTATCTCTAACCACCCTCCCACACCACAAAGTCCCAAGAAGGAGGGGGGGCAGGGGCTGTGAAAACAGTCACTCCACCCCTGCAGACTGCTCAAGTAGCAGAAGGCTCTCATTCCCAAAGATTTGATACATCCTTTCCTTCACTCCAAAAGCACCTCACCCAAGCCCCCATCCCAGTTTCATCCCCTAACTGTGTAGTTGTTAATCAAAACATACGTTTCTGTTAATTACTGTTTCCGTCATGTTCTTTTAGAGGAGAGTGTGTTTGAAGGGGGGGGAGGGGGTTGGTAATTGGATAGGACAGTCACCTTTACCAGGGTACAGACACGGGGACAGGTTCAGCAGAAGGTCACACACACATGGCAGTCACTAGGCACCCTGGTCAGTCTGGGAGGTGGTTTTCATGTTCGGGGGGGGGAGGGGTGAGGCTATGTGAGTTTGTGATGGGGGAGGGCGGTTACAGATCTTATGCAGCAGTCCTTAGCCTGGATGACAGAGCCACAAAGCAGGGGATCTGTAACCGCCTTCCCCCGCCACAAAGTCACATAGCCCCCACACACAGAGTCCCGAAAAGGAGGGGTGGCAGGCTCCGTTGAAACAACCAGTCCACCACTACAGACCACTCTAGGAGCAGGAGCCTGTCATTCCTCGAGTTTAGAAGCGTCCTTTCCATCACTACACCCGCTCCCTGCCACAGTCTGCCTCCCAGTTTCAACCCTTTACTGCGAAATCCTTAATAAAGAAAACGGTGTTAATGAACAAAGTTTCATTTATTTTATTTTTAAAGGTGTGTTGGAAGTGGGGGGTAAGAGGGTTGGTAACTGAAGAGGATAGTCAACATTAACTGGGTAAAGAAATGGGGGCAGGTTCAGCTTCTGTTTAAACAAACTTAATAGTCACAGGTTACCCTGGTCACTCTGGAACCTAGCTTTCAAAGCTTCCCAGATGCACAGTGCGTCCCGCTGGGCTCTTCTAATTGCCCGGCTGTCTGGCTGGGCGTAATCAGCAGCCAGGCGATTTGTCTCAACCTCCGACCCCGCCATAAACGTCTCCCCCTTGCTCTCACAGAGATTGTGGAGCACACAACATTTCGGTTAATGTACTGGCTGGCCTGGTGGTCCGGTCCCAGGATACGGATGTGAGTTCCATCTATAGCCCCACCACAGTTTGGGAATCCCATCGCAGCAAAGCCATCTATGATCACCTGCACGTTTCCCAGGGTCACTACCTTTGCGAGCAGTAGCTCAACGATTGCGTTGGCTACTTGCATCACAGCAACACCCATGGTAGATTTGCCCACTCCAAATTGATTTGCGACTGACCGGTAACTGTCTGGCGTTGCGAGCTTCCAGAGAGCTATGGCCGCTCACTTCTGGACAGTCAGGGCTGCTCATATCCGGGTGTCCTTGCACTTCAGGGCAGGGGACAGCAACTTACAAAGTTCCAGGAAAGTTCCCTTACGCATCTGAAAGTTTCGCAGCCACTGTGATTCATCCCAGACCTGCAGCACTATGCGGTCCCACCAGTCCGTGCTTGTTTCCCGGGCCCAGAATCGCCGTTCCACAGCATCAACATGACCCATTGCCACCATGATGTCCACGGCACAGGATCCCGTGCTTTGTGAGAGGTCTGTGACCCTCTCAGACTTAATGTCCTCATCATGCTGCCGTAGCCTCCTCGCCCAATTTCTCAGCATCTGCCTCTGAAAAAGGTGGATGATAAGGCGCGAGGTGTTGACAACGGCCATAACTGCAGCGATGATTGCAGCGGGCTCCATGCTCGCGGTGCTGTGGCGTCTGCACTGTCAATCACCAGAAAAGTGCGCGAACTGATTGCCCGCCGGCGCTTTCATGGAGGGAGGGCGGGAATGAGGATTGAATGATGACAGTTACCCAAAACCACCCTCGACACATTTTTTGCCCCAGCAGGCATTGGGGGCTCGACCCAGAATTCCAATGGGCAGCGGGGACTGCAGGAACTGTGGGATAGCTACCCACAGTGCACCACTTCCAATGTCAATGCTTGCACCGTTAGTGTGGACTCACAAAGTCGAATTACTGTCCTTAGGGTGGATACACATGTTCGACTTTGTAATATCGGTTCCACAAATTCGCTTTAAGTAAAATCAAACTACTCTCGTAGTGTAGACATACCCTAAGCTAGTAAAAATAAGCTTAGGGTGTCTTTCATGCGGGTCCCCACATCTGTACCCCAGAGTTCAGAGTGGGAAAGGAACTCTGACAAGGATCCTAAACATAATACGTTAGATAATACCATAGAAAGAATGTTATAGATCAAAAAATGGGGGAGAAAATGACTATCTATAGCAGAGCAGATTGCATTTGGCAATAGGAAGGACTCTGATTTATAAGAATGACTCATTACAAGCACAGATCAGATAGAAAGAAGACACCAATGATAGCTGTAAGTTACAACTGTACTCCTTACCAAGTGTTTTTGGTATTTCTCTACATATTCTTTCAGAGGCTGATCCAAAGCCCTTTGAAACTCTCACTGACTTCAGTGGGCTTTGTGTCAGGCCCATATAGCAATAGGTGTGCTGGTGAATAACTGTGGACTTTTCCCATCTAAGGACAGCAAGGGAGACAGACTAGCCCAAATGGCTTACAGCCTACACAAAACTGGCTGACAGCTCTGAAACAAAGATGTCCGCCCCGAAGAAAAGTTCCACTGTGGTCAACGATTCTCCCTACAAGAGGGGACAGCTCAACCCCTGAATCTCTCTATCATGTTATCCCACAATTTGCTCCCATCTCTTTTCTCCCATGGCTGGTCCAGGTAGATACTGCACTCTCATTGCTGCGTTAGTCTCTATAGGAGATAAAGTAGCCACAGGAGGTGGCATGAGGAGATGGGGTGTATTAGTGCTTTACTCCCGAATATGGGTTTGTACACTGGCGTGAGCCTGTGAATGACCAGGCCAGCATGGAAGTGGTCGCTGTGCGCTCTACAGAAGTTCTGTGTTCATGATCTGCTGAACTGTTGAGTGCCCCTCCCCCTCAACCTGCCCTCTATGAATACTACTTCTCTCTCTCCCCTACAGGACTTTCACACCAAGCACGAAGGCATTCTGTGAGGCCCTGAGCACCCTTCACTTGCTTGCATTAACCAGATACACACATAGATAATATCACCTGTATATGGATCATCCCCCTCCTATGAAGAAAAGGGGCTCGGTCATCTTGGCTGCATCACCCATTTCCTCATGTCACCAGCAAGGCTATTGGGATGGGCAGTGCCTAGGCCAGAGGAGGGTGTGCGGCCTGTGCTGTATTATCTCACTGGGCCCCTCAGCCTTCTGATTTCTCCTTTAATCGGGTCACCAAGGCAGCCGCCAGCTGCAGAAGACCTGACAAGGAATCATGTTGCCATTGGATGGAAGTAGGCGCACCATGGGCAGATAGTTGGCCCTGGTCTCCCATTGATTCCCTGAAGCTATATGGCTTTGGTGGAATCTGTCAGGTACGAAGTCAGGGCCCACATGGAGATAAACCTTCTAGATTGATCAGGGACTAATCTCTGAGGAAAATGTCACTATTTCCTCCCCCTTAATTCTACCACCTCACCGATGGGGCCAGCTAGGCCTGGAATTACAGGCCTCTGTGTCCTATGTAACTAAGCGGCTGAAAAATAGAGGATATGGATCAAGGTAAGAATGGGATGGGAAAAGCTGCTCTCCAGGAATTCTATAAACTTTTTCAGAAAGTTGGTTTGCCAAAGAAGAAACCTGTTAGCTGCGGAAATACACATTTTGCAGTATTGGGAAGTAATAGTTTCTAGTAAGAGTTTTTGTCGTTTAAAAAAAAAAAAAAAAACCACCCTGTTCATATCACAAAAAAGTGAATACAAATAAAAACAGATTCCCAGCAGTGCCTGATGGCCACATCCATTATCTCCCCTGGTGTATCTCTTTTGTTCAAATTGTACCTGTATGTTCACAGAGCCTTGTCAATCAGTTTCCCCTATTTCCCAGCTCCCTTTTTCTCCTTCCAATTTCTAACTGCTTAGTATTAAGACTCCACTTTCTAAGCTTTCAGGAGTCTACCTCAGCTTTCAGATATCTTCATTGTCTGAAATGAAAATAAGCATTTTGAACACCATTTAAAAAAGTAAAGGAAATGAAGAAATGAAATTTGGAATTAATGCCTGGAGCAACAGACCTTTTTACCCCGATTACCATTTGGATCCTTGACACCATTTATTCATAACCATTTACATTTAATCACAGCCTTTTGTTTTGCTTGGGGGGTTTTCTTATTCCTCACAGGGACACAGCTGGAAGTGGGGGAGGGATTATGGGCATAAATCTCTAGCTCTCCATGTGTTCACTGAAAGAGATTATGTTGTAAATACATGCAAAATAGGGGCCCAAAGCCCACAACAAAAGAAATAAATACAAAATTGAAAGCCATAAAGTCTTTAAACCCTGTGATAAAGAACCAATTATCAGTGTCTGAGTGCAGTTAGCAATTTACTGCTGATTTATTTGTAAACACCCAATCCATTTGATATGTGACCCAGTCTAAATAACAGGCCTCAATCATGACCATTTAGGAACAACCCTGCATTCAAGCAGCAGAGCCAAATGGCAGAATTCCTACCAGGACTGCTTGGAATGGAGAACAGCACACAGGAGAGAAGTATACTCCCACCCTCTTCCCCTGTGTGCCAGCTCACTCCACTGTACTCCGGAGCTCTGGGACTTTGAGTGTGGCATTCTCCTTGCAGACTTCTCCCAACCGCTGTGCACCCACATAAGGGTCTGTTAGAATCTGTCCCTATTATAGGATCAAACTGTCCTCACTCATTATAAAGCTATGGAGGAGGGTTTCTAGGAGCAAAAATTGCACAGGGAATCTGTTGCAGAGATTCAATCAATCAATCAATAGTTAATCATTAGGCCAGAGACAGGGTGAAAGTGAGAATGGTTATAGTCCACTGGTTCTGGGCTCTCACCTGAGAGATGGGTGACCTAGATCCAGTTCCAAATGACTATTCATCCATAGAATCATAGAAAAGAATCTTGAGGGACCTCGAGAGGTCATCTAGTCTAGTCCCCTGCACGCATGGCAGGAGTAAATATTATCTAGACCATTCCTGACAGGTGTTTGTCTAACCTGCTGTTAAAAATCTCCAGTGACAGATTGCACAACCTACCTAGGCAATTTATTCCAGTGCTTAACCACCCTGACAATTAGGAATTTTTTCCTTATGTCCAACCTAAACCTCCCTTGCTGCAATTTAAGTCCATTGCTTCTTGTCCTACCCTCAGAGGTTAAGAAGAACAATTCTTCTCCTGCCTCCTTGTAACAACCTTTTGTAGTGTTCATAGTGGAACAGCATCAAAAGGAGAGACTGAGGGAGCCCCACCTCAAAATAGCCTGTAGATAGAGCACTCTAAGAGGTGGGAGCCCCTCTTCAAATCTTCTTTCCTGCCTTCTGCCTGAGATAGGAATTGAACCTGAGTCTTCCCTATCCCTAGCTAAGTGCTGTAACCTCTTGGCTTAAAGTTATATGGTGTCAGCACCTCCTCTCCTCCCCCCATATGTTGTGCGGAGAAAGGCAGGTCTCTCACTCATTCTCACAAGTAGCAACATAGGGGCCTAAGTCACCTTGCAGCAGCAGTTGTGAATCAATAGCAGAGATAAGTGCCTGTCTCTGTAAAATTGAGAAACTGTCATTAAAGATTTCATGCCTTTTGTTGCAGGATTTGGCCTATTAGTTGTGCTTTCTTGTCCCAGTTCTAACTCAGGAAATACATTCTGCCCACCTCAGCTTCTCATGTGTTTTCAGTTGGATGAGAGTCTTTTACTTTCTGTTCTGAGCCACTGAATATTCTTGCTGTGCTCATTAGACATTTTCTATGGTCTAGATCAGTGGTGTCTGCTGCTTAGCTGTTAGGAGTGTTAGTGATGACAATGTAGGAGTCAGGCCTGTATATTCGCCTGAGATAGAGGTTTGGGTCTTGTTTGCCCATCTGATTTTTTATCAGGGGTGAAAGTAACTTACAGGACTTACCGGTACTGCCAGAGTCCTGAGGGGATCGTGGCCTCATCCGGAAAAGGCGGGACTTCAACCAGAAGAGAGGGGCCTCTCAAGATTTAAAGGCCCTGGGGCACCGGCTGTGGCTGGGAGCCCCAGGGCCTTTAAATCAACCCGGGGCTCCCAGCTGCAGAGGTGGCTGGGAGCCCCCGGGGCTCACGGGCAAATTAAAGGGCCCAGGGCTCCAGCCGCCGTGGAGCTCCGGGCCTTTTAAATCCCCACCGCAGCTCCAACTGGGATTTAAAGGGCTCGGGGCTCCTGTGGCTGTGGGGAGCCCTGAGCTTTGCCAGGCTGGGACCAGGATTTAAAGGGCCCAGAGCTCCCGCAGCTGCGGGCAGCCCCGAGTCCTTTAAATCCCGGCCCCAGCCTGGCCGCCGGAGCTGCAGGCGGGATTTAAAGGGCTCTGGGCTCTCCGCAGCAGCGGGGAGCTCTGCGCCCTTTAAATCCCGGCCCCAGCCCTGCCGCCAGAGCTGCGGGCGGGATTTAAAGGGCGCGGAGCTCCCCGCTGCTGCGGGGAGCCCAGAGCCCTTTTAATCCCGGCCGCGGAAGCCGGTGCGGTCCGGCACAGCGTTCTGGCTCTTGCCAGTATGCCGTACCGGACCGGCTTACTTTCACTTCTGTTTTTTATACACTTATATCCTTACTAATATGTGTGAACAAAGACACGGTCTGTTGCTTCTGCCTAGCCAGATGGGTTTGTTACTATAATGGGAACAGATAAGAGCAGCTAAAGTATTACTGGGCATGGTAGGAATATAATATACAAGCATACACTTGAAGACTGCCTCAACTCCTATCTCAAGGAAAAGTCAAGCAACCAGTCAGGACGGGCAAGGGGGCTTGGGGCAGGGGAAGGTATAAAAAACACTAAGGCCAAAGAAATAACTATCCTGACTGAAACACAACCTCATTCCTTCCCCCCCCCCCGCCCCCGGAATACAAAAGGGGTGGTACCAAGACCCCAGAATCAAGACCCCCCGCCCCAAACAGAACATGATCATAAGCTGTAAGGGGTGGGACCAGGGATATGCACTACAGGTATATTTGGGCCTGCTAAGAAGGAGTAGGGGGAAAAGGGAGCGGGGCCATGGGAAACAAGGCTCTGCAGTGTTACTTGCCTGAAACTAACTCCAATAAACATCGCATTGCCTGCACTTCAGACTTCCAGTCTTCTGCTTTCTGTCTGCGTGACAAGAACCAGGGGATGGGTGAAGGGAAAACCCCGAACATTAGTGATAAGTGAAAAGATCCTTCTTAGGAGCCCACTCCAGCAAAGACCTTAAACACATGTAATTTTAAGCATGTGAATAGTTTCACAGACTATAGAAATGCAAGATAAAAAAAATTAATGTAATTATTGTACAGGTTCAAATTTCTGCACAGAGCTTGGCTAAACATGCATTTGAATGTGACTTTCAAACATGGACATAAGAGTTTTATTTTCTTTATACCATATATTGATGTAAGCTTTCAGTAGTCTGAAATGTACATAATATTCATCACCAAAAGTCAGCTTCTGTCAGGGAGTAATATGTAGGAACAAGTATATTTCAAAGAAAGTACTTTTCAGAGTAAATGCCATGATAGCTGCTTCAGAACAGTCTGTTCATGCTGATGTGCTCTAATCTCTGATGATCAGATAGATGGTAGCAGTACTTCATTGACTTCTCTTGGTGTCAGTACCTATTCTCCGGCAATGGAGCAAAGGACACATCCTGGATCTTAACATCCTGGATATTAATCAATATCATCACACCACCAAAAGGAAGTGAATGTTGCAGCGATAATGAATGCTATCAGTTTCTCTATGGCCTTGCATAAAATACTTAAGTTTCTTCTTTATATTGTTGCAGTACCCAGAAACCTCACTGAAATCAGGGCCCCATTGTGCTAGGCATGGTACAAATAATACAGGAAGAATAGACTTTGCCACAGAGCACTTACAATTTATATGGACAAGGCAGCCACTATGTAGAAGTAGAAATGAAGGTGAAATGATTTTCCCCAAGGTAAAATTGGTAGAGGTGAGACTAGAACTCAGCTCGCCGGCTAGTGCCTAATCCTTTAGGATATAGCACCTCTCACATACATAACCCCATGTTTGAAGCCCTGTATGAACAATAATAATTCTGACAAAGCCTTTGTGAGGTAGTACTTAGGGATTATTCTTCATGTATTACAGATGGGGAAACAAGACAGAGATAAGTGACATGACTTGCCCTACATCATACACTGAGTCCAAAAGTAGAATAGACAAGGCATGTTTCTTGCCTTGGCCACAATCTCTGCCTTGTGCATTTGTTTTCATATTATGAGCTACCAGTATAAATTAGCTACAGCTGTCATATATTATCCAATATTTCTGTTTTCAGGCAGTGTTATGTTATTTTAAAGACTAAATATAGTTAGGACTTTTTAAAAATCTTTGATTTACTTTTGACTCTGTAGATAATTTGATTATGTTTGTATTACTTTTGCTTTTTCTATCTTCGGCATTTTTTTTTATCTCATGACTCAGACCCTCATGTAAATAAGTTCTCTAGGATTTCCTGTCGTTCTGGTTTAAAATCTCAACTAACTAACTAATGAACTAACTAACGAGGTCATCTTTAAGTTATGCACCCAATGTGTCCTTGTTAGCAGAAAGATGTTGGAAAAATTGGAATTCAAAGAAATGCAACAAACTGATGAAAAGGCAAGAGAGATTGACTTACAAGGAAAGATTGAAAGAGATGAAAAAAGAACAGGAGTACTTGTGGCACCTTAGAGACTAACAAATTTATTAGAGCATAAGCTTTCGTGGACTACAGCCCACTTCTTCGGATGAAAGAGATGAGTATTTATTTATTGGGATTCTATACCTGAGTCTTTGAAACTAGACTAAACAAGGCACTAGAAAAATATTGTTGTCCCTTTTGACACAAATGACTAGTCAAAGTTCAGAGCCCTACAGGTTGTTTCTGGTGGGAGCAGAAGTTGATGGAGTCAAGTATCCTTCCTGCAATTCTGTTTATTTATATGAAGACTGTACAAGTTTCTGTTCACCCAATCAAGTATCAGATAGGAGATATTTTCTTTGCTCACAGCTCCAACTGCCTTAAAGCCAGCATTCAGCCAGACTTCTCAGGACTACACACTCAGTGCTTCTTCAGGCTGTGTCTGGAGTTTCCTTGTTGCTTTTTCTCTGTTGTGTGGCTTTTGTTTCGGTTGGGTTGGGTTTTTTGCTGCTTCTCTAACAGACCTCCACCAAAAAATACCTAGCAAAAGTCATCTGCCCACATAGCTCAAATTCCTGAGTGGATTCATGTAGGCAGTGACATATGCCTCTGTTTTGGTTTGAGGTTGAGTACTGCAATCCAATTGTCCAGCCATTTCCTCAGTGGCAAGTGGTGGAAGGAGACCCGGGACTACCTACTACTCCGGATCCCAGCCCAGGGACCCTGTAGATAGCAGCCACATGCTGCATCCCCTGCAACATCTCAGAACATTTCCCTGGGCCACTTCCTCACTGCCCCAACACCTTCTTCACTCTTACCTCAGGGCCTCAGCTTGCCAGTCTTAGCAGCCAGCCAGGAGCTCTCCCGAGCTTCCCCAGTCCCTGCTAGTATAACTGCTCTGTCCAGGGTGCTGGCACTCCTTCCTCCTGCTAGAGCCTGATCTTCCCTCCTTAAGCTTCAAGCAGCTACTGACTCTGCTCTGCCCTGCATCTCTTCTTAAATGGACTTGCCAGGTGCTGATTGGCTGCTCCTCACAGCTCCTCTCCTATTGGCTGCTTTTCGCACAGCCTCCCTAGTTCCATTAACCCCTAACAAGCCAGTATGGGGCAGATCCCCATCACATGCCCCTATTATTTCTTACATTTATTCCACATGAAGGGCAGTTGCTTCACTCAGTTTCAATAGCATTTAACCCAGCCAATAACAATATATAATTTGGAAGCAACATAGTGCAGGCCAAAAGAGTATAGCCTAAATGACTCAATAGGCTTTTACACCTCTAATGTCTAGGCCCTGACCCTGTAGATTGTTCCATGAAGCTAGACCTCTGTGCCTGCATGGAGTCTGATTAACTCTAATGGTACCCTGTATGTATG
This sequence comes from Trachemys scripta elegans, assembly GCF_013100865.1. Lineage (NCBI taxonomy): Eukaryota > Metazoa > Chordata > Testudines > Emydidae > Trachemys > Trachemys scripta. The sequence goes on from NC_048299.1 coordinate 251,853,737, forward strand.
TATGTGTATATATATAAAAAACTCTTTGTCACTATTAGAACTGGACAAGTAAATGATTTTTAAGTAGTTTCAAAAAATCAAAAGTATTCTCTGCCAGCCTCTTGAAACAAACATGCAAATACATTATATATGCTTAGCATTGTTTTTGTACTTACAATTCTATCTGTAACTTACATATATCTAAGTCTCTGTCACTATTAGAACTGGACAAATAACTGATTTTTGAGTGGTTTCAAAAAAATCAAAAGTCTACAGATAGATAGATAGATAGATAGATAGATACACACACACACGGAAATTGACACCAGTCATAGGATGAGACATGCCATTTGTGATTTACAGTATAATTTGAAATGTATTTCCCAGTTTAATCAGACTGGGTGAAATTTACCAATCCTGCCAAAAGCCTGAATAACTATACTTGGTTCAAAGAACTAAAGAGGGATGATGGTCACTGGCTTTATCTATATTGGAGCTGCTGCAGCTGGGGAGAGGCGGCTCTCGCCCAGCCCCAGATCTGCTGTGGCGGGGCCAGGAGGGATGGGAAGAGTCCTCTCTCCCCGCTGTGGCTCAGGGCAGCCTGCATCCCAAACCCCTCATCCCCGGCCCCATCCCAGAACCCACACCCCCAGCCAGAGCCCTCACTCCCCAGCACCCCAACCCTCTGACCCCTCCTACACTCCAAACCCCTGGGCCCACACCCACCACATATCATCTTCATATTGGTGCACATAACAAAATTCATTCCACACATGCATGGGAAAAATTAGAGGGAACATCGGACCACACCAGCATAGACAAGGCCTGGTTCTCCTGCCTTTGTGAAACATATGAAAACAAATTGTCACTGAAAAGCTTCATATATACAGTGAGCCTGTTTGCCACCACCTTGCACCTGGTGTAATCATTTATTCATGTGACAGACATGGAAAAAGTGTGTGTGAAATGCTACCATTCTAATCTCCTAGCATATTTTACATCTACTTTTCACAGGTTTAAATAACCACACCAGGAATAAAGCAGTGGACAATCAAGTCCAATAAGTTAGTTTTAAAATATATAAACACATATTAGAGTAGCACTGCTAAACTTCAGTTCAGGCTGACAGAGCAGGGTTTGATTTGGGGAGCACAAAACAGTGATGTTTGGGAAATACACCCCCTCTTTTTCAGAGTTTTCCAGATTTCCCCAAACCACTTGAGACTTGCATCCTGGCTGGATAGATTATCTGTATTGAGACAATTCATGTCGTTCCTGTTGCTAGGGAAACTGCTTTGTTTTTCTGAAACATTCACAATGACTGATTCCTTGTGCATTTCTGGCTCTCAGCGTACTGGTCAAAAGCATATACATGTACACAGAAAAGGCAAACATGCAGCGTAAATTAAAGGACTTCTAGCAAAGAACCTTGGTATGGTGTACAATGACTTAAAGTGCCTAAAACACACCATGTGTCAAAATCCAAAACATGCAAGCTACTCTGCACAGGTTGACCCCATGGACTTCAATAGAATGCTCACATACTTAACAATAAGCATATACTTAAGTGTTCGCAGGATTGCAGTCTTTGACTGTGAGCTCTCCTACTCTGCACAGTAATAGTCTCATAAGGGATAATCTGAGTCTCATTGCTAGGAAATGCCATCACTTGATTCGCTGAGAACATGATGGGAAGAGACACGTTAGAATATCCAGTAGGGAATGAGCCTTCATTGGCATATTATAAAAAGAAATAGAAACTATAGTTAGTTGAGTAATCAAGAGAGGAAGGGTGAACCAGTGGTTAGGATACTACTTTGGGACTCAGAGCGGTCTGTGTTCAATTCCCTACTCCTCCACAAACTTCCTGTGTGCCCTTGGGCATGTTGCTTAGTTTCTGTGCCTCAGTCCCCTTTTACAAAGGGGGATAGTAACAACTGCCCTGTATCGTAGGGATATTGTAAGGAGAGATACTCTAACTGCTACTATGTGATGGGGACCATATAAATTAGATAATCAATTTGATTGCTTTATTGAATTATTCACAGACTATTTTGATAGACTAGAGCTAGTCAAATACTACAACATATATTCATATTTTTTTTTACAATTCCAGAATTCATAGGAAAAAGTTATGAATAATTCTACCAGATCTAGTAATATTTGTCTTGCTTCAATCATTGTAGAAGTGGAAGAAACCAATCATTAAATTGGAGGGACAGTTCCTGTTGCTCCTATAGGAGGAGGGACATATGTCAAGGAATGCTAATGTATTGTGGCAGCAAGCAGATGAAACAATGAGTAAAGCAGGAGCAGCAATTTTCCCCATCCCTTCAGACAAACTTTACCACTGGAGAGGCTGTACCTCCCCACCGTATACAAAAGAAATGCCCGTCTTTGGAATCTGAAAGTTTTTTTCCATGATATTCTTCCATTCCATGTCTACTAGAGAAGGTAGGACAAGAAGTAGTGGGCTTAACCTGCAACAAGGGAAATTTAGGTTAGAGATTAGGAAAATCTTTCTAACTCCAAGAGTAGTTAAGCTCTGGAATAGGCTTCCAGGGAGGTTGTGGAACCCCCATTGCTGGAGGCTTTTAAGAACAGATTGGACAAACATATTTCAGGGATGGTCTAGGAGGTTTACTTGGTCCTGACTCAACACAATGGGGCTGGACTTGATGACATCTCATGTTCCCTTCCAGCCCTACATTTCTATGATTTCCATAGTTCTAGGCTACTTCTGTGGCTGTGATAGTCTTTCTGGGGGTTCTGCCCCCACATATTCCTCCTCCATCTGCTGCTCTGCTTCCATGTCCTCCTCCACCTGCTGTATCACCTCTGGCCACATAAATAGGAAACCCAAATTATACAAATTATATCAATTTGAGGTAAGCAGCCCTCGGGTCTGTCATTTTGATCAAAGAGAATGAGTGGAAGAAATCACGATGGAGGAAGTGTTTCATTAGACTTTGTAAAATCTACAATGAGGATTGTGTCCATGCCATGTTTCAAGCTTTCATGTCCCCCACTCCTCCGCCATGTACCATTATTTTTTTTTAAATGTGGCTAAAAAAATTTCACAGTTGGAAAGACATATTTAGTCACTTGCATGTAACTCAAAACCAGTGGAGGGGATTTGGCTTAAACTTTCCAAAAAAGTTCAACTTTGGATGAGCCTAGGCAGAGAAGGTTTCAGGCCTGCTCTCCATACTGATAACACATACAAGCAAAGTGCACACAGCCAAAGGGTTCTATTTTAGTAAAATTGCACCTAGAGTACAGCTCAGTTTGGAAGTCTCCCATCCAACTACTGATCAGCCTCAACGCTAGGTAGTTTCAGATCCAGTAAGGTCACTCTGATATGATATGACTGCAGGAAATACCCTTAGACTTTACTGGCTGCGTACATCTATGGGCATTTTGGAGCCTGCAGGAGTGAACCTCCCAGCCTGGTTTGACAGACTCTGGCTAGTGGGGCTCACGCTAGCACTCTAAAAAAAGCTGTGTAGGCAGTGCTTTGAAGTTGCGGCTAAAGCTGGAGATTGGGCCCTGAAGCCCACCCCCTTTCCCTAGGCTTCAGAGTCTGAGCTCCAGCCCATGCTGCAGCATCAAAGAGCTATCTATAATTAGTTGACCTGGCCTGGGCAGCTTGCTGCCACAGGCTCCACAATGCTGGTAGACATACAGTAAATGGGTAATCTCACAATAACAGTTCTCAGACTTCTGATTATGACTTCTAGAATGTATCAGTTAAGATTCCTAGGTTTCATTTCAGGTAGCAGTCTCTAATGCCCATTTTTCAAGAGGCTGCCCTGGGAAGATTATAGTTACAAAGACAGTTAAGGCCCAAATGGCAATTCCTAGCACTGTTGTCAACGGTAATTGTATGTTCACACTGAGTGCCAAGTTCTCTGCTAGCATAACAAATTCAGTGGAATGGTAGCAGCAGAGAATTTGGCCCTGAAAGCCTGGCATTGTCCTTGGAGGCCCTAATTCAACTATACATTACAAAGGTGCTAGACAAGTCTACAGATGGTCAAACTGGGTGCATACAACAGCGGAAATGTCAGCTGGAGTGAAGGAGAGGACGGGCTGTTAAAACAAAGATGAAAAACCCATCTGAAGGAGAAGGAGAAATACAAATAATGATAATGTCTGCAGGGGGGCCGGAACAATTTGTACAGTGGGGGTGCTGAGAGCCATTGAACCGAACTGTAAACCCTGTATTTAATGGAAACCATTTCAAGCCTGGGGGTGCTGCAGCACCCCCAGCATCCCCAGTTTCAGCACCTATGAATGTCAGGGAAACACTGTAGTGCTGATGTAGGTATTAACTTGGCATTGGTGTGGGTTTGGCTGCTGCAGCCCAGAGTAGGACCACGGAGTGGCCACAGTAGAAATGTTGGATTGTTTTTAAATGACCAGCAGCAAGGGCACGTTCCTTGTGACTTCAGCTTTTCAAGCAGAACAGAGTCACAGCTGAGTGGGGGAGGTCTGGCAGCTGCCAAATTGATTCATTCATGCAGCTATTACTCAGCGCAAAACATCCTGTGTGTCGTTTCACAGAAATGCTGTGCTTGTGTGGGTGTCTTCTGCGCGTGTTTTCTATTACATATACTGCAGATTGAGGGGTGGGGGGGAGGGAGGGAGGGAGGGAGGGAATCTTTTGCTTAACCACATCACCCCAAAAAAGAGAAACCTACTGTCTTGACTTCTCAAAGCATTATTCTATACCACAGAAGTCAATGGGAGTTTTGCCACCCCCATTACTGAATATCTATACAAATACAGGAATGTGAATGGGTTTTCTTGATGTGTACTATTCCTTGGCTTTCTGAATGCTGAGTGTGAACTAGGTTCTGCCTGACTTACACAGATCATAGTGGGGAGGCGGGATATGGAGCACCTATACTATCCTCCCCATCACCTAAGCTTTTGCTCCTGGCAGCTTTTACTCCTTTCTCTCCAGCTCTCCACATACAAACCCTCACTAAAACCTATTTCTTCTCCAGCTCCTACATGATCCACTCTTCTCTCTCTTTCCATCCCTGTTGCTAAAACCCTCATCCAAACCTTAGTTATCTCGGGCCTTAACTTTTGCATTGTCCTCCTCTCTGGCCTGCCTGCCTCTCACCTGCCCCACCCTTCCCCATCTGCCCAAAATACACCTGCCACAATAATTTTCCTTTCCCACTACTTGTACCATGTGACTTCTCAGATCACTTTGCTGGTTACCTAGCATCATGTTCTGATTCAGATTCAAATTCTTTCCTGGGAAAGCCCAGCAATCTTCTTGCTGCCCATGTCTCTGCATTCATACTTTCCATTTTCTATTTTAATGTTTTTTTTCAACCTTCCCTGTCTCCTAACCTTTTTTTCAGTACCATCTCCAAAATATTTACACATTACCCTATTGTAAACCTGTGTATTCTATAAATGTAAGAATTTGCAGTATAAAATAAGCCCAGCTACGTTATGTGGCAAGTTGTTATGGTCTTCTTGCTGCTTACTTTTTCTGATACAAAACACCTTTCTGTCCCTTTGGTGTACAAATTTACCAGTTAACTGGCATATAACTTCCCCACCATTTACATCCTCTCAGAATTTGGCCCTAATATATGGTGATATACATTATGAAAACAAGATATATACAGTTAGGGCCAAATTCTTTCCTTGGTTATAACCCCACTGATGTAACAGGTACAACAAGAGATGATTCTAGCCTACAGGAATCACATATACTTTTTTGGTAACAACTAGTCATGCCACAGGCTTGCCAAGGCTTGCTATTCACCTTGAAGATTAAACTGATAGTTATTGCAAAATGGACTGGAATCATTATTAGTGGCCTTGGAGAGTCTCTCATTAGGTTCATTGACTAAACCCTTTGACTGACAACTAGATTACACCTCTTCTCTAATCTACAGTATATTTTGTTGAATTTTACTTGTCTTCTCGGTCAATGTGGTTCAAGGAAGCTACAGCTGAGCCATTCTCAGACCACTGTGCTTCTGATCATTTTTTTGAAAAAGGATAAAAACCTGTAACAGGCTAGATCTCCACAGGAGAAGATACTACCCTGAAATCAACGCAGCAGATTATATTTGCCTCCTGTTTTCAGTAACTCAATTTAAGATGGAATGAGTAGCTTAATCCCCTGGGTCACAGCCTTTACTCAACCACCGAGGGGATAACATCCTCCCCCATTCAGCCCTGCTCAGATTCTGACTGGCTGCCCTGGAGAAAGCAGGGGTTATTTTGTTCTGGTTCTCTGATTTGCTCCTAAGGCAGTACTGGCAGAGCCGTCCCTTGGGTACAGCAAATCAGAGCGACTGCCCCAGGCCCTGCGGTTTGCGGGTCCCCGCACTAATCGTGAGGAGACAGGCAGGGAGGTGAAGCATGTGGGCCAGCAGGATGAAGCAGCAAATGGGGAGGCGAGCGACAGGCAGGCAGGTGGGGGGGGGCAAGGAGGAGTCCCCCTATCAGAGCCTTCCCCCCCCCTCCCCTCCAGCGCCTCCTACCTGCTGGCAGGCCCCACCGATCAGCGCCTCCCCCTCCCTCCCAGCACCTACCCCCTGCCACGGATCAAATGTTTCACAGCCTCAGGAGGCACTGGGGGGAAAGGGAGAAGAGCGAGGGTGCAGCACGTTTGGGGGGGGGGAACTGGGTGGGGAAGAGGCAGGGAGGGGGTGCGAAGAGACAGGGAAGAGGCAGGGGCGGAGCAGGTGTGGAAGAAGCAGGGTGGGGGCCTTGGGGGAAGGGGTGGGGGAAGCCTGGGCAGAACTGGGGGGGCACCTCCCGGCAGATTAGAAATTTGGCGCCTATGTCCTGGGCCCCTTAGGGACGGTCCTGAGTACAGCTGTGCACTGCTCTTTTCTCAAGGCATATTATAAAGTTACAATTGAGACCATGATCCTTGCCTTTTAATATGGTCAGAGAAAGTGCCACAAAACCAGCCAGATCTTTGAGAGTAAGGAAGAGGGGAAGCAGCAAGAAATTAACATGTTGCAAATACTGTTCTGTACATCTTGCAAAGTAGCTCTCACACAGCCTTGTATCTCCTGCCATTTCTTCAGCATTCAATAGATTCAACTTTAAAAGCACTCTAGATGCTGAAGGAATTAATGGATCTGATACTTCGTAGAAGACAGAGCCAGTTAGATCAAGATTGTGTTTGTTAACAAGAATGGGTAGAGTCTACTGGATTTACTCTTGATATAGCTAAAATAATGTTTTCAAAAAGCCAGAAAAATGAAAAATATAAAGGCCAGGGGTACATACATACTTTCATTTCAAGTTGAAAACTCGTGAGTGAATTTTTTAAAGAATAATTGTTGTTTCAGTTTGTTTGCATGCTTCATTGTGAAAAATTAACATTATGCCAAAAGCCCTTCAGTGGCTCTACAATGAGGATTCTGATATTCATCTATCTCAAAGGACTGCTGTAAGGCATAACAAAAAATGTTTGTTAAAGTGCAATGTAAGTACAAAGTAGTTATTATTATAGCAGAGAATTTAATGGAACTCAATTATCCCCAGCTACCAATGCTGTATTGTGAAAGTTTCACACACTCAAAAATAGGTGAAAGAGATTGGACATTCGTATAGATAAAAACATGCAGAATTATAATAGTTGATGCTAATGAAAAAGTTTTGGAAGGACTACAAAATCTCATGGTTCTGGGTTAAGTTAAGATGGGACTTTCATGGGGGCAAACTATACCACATCTGCTTACAGGGGGGTGTCTTGCACCTTCCTGTGAAGCATCTGGTGCTGATTGCTGTCAGAAATTGTTTCTATGGTCCCATGGCTGTTTCAGGTGAATATTTTATCCTGTTTTCCTGGGCAGGTGCATGGAACAGGGAGATGGGTGAGTAGTTGAATGGGAACTCAAGGAAGTGGGGGAGTTCTAACTTTAAGGATCTGGTGGATTTGGGAGAATTTCAGTATTTGGATTCTAATTGTTGTCCATAGTTTATACTTGATTGTATGTACCCAAGAATGAATGGACAAGTCTAAAACCATGCATATTTGCATGTTTGAGCAAAAAATGACAATCTTTGAAATCCTAAATTACTGTCAGGTGAAAATAAGTTCTAATTTCACATATTTCTTTTGTGAAACATTGCTGCTTCATAGGGATTTCATGAGAAACAATTTCTGGGTAAGGAAACAGCCCAAGAATGCAATTTTTCATGTAAGTTCCATTCAAATACAGTCTATTGCTCATCATATACCAGATTTTTTTCTGACCTTGTTCAGTCCATATCTAATCTCCACAGTGGTCAGAACAAATGTATATGCACAGATAACAAACATCGTCCTTTAAACCAAGCTAGCAATTATCAGAGTGTATTTTTAGTCTTGCAAAATAATGGCATACCTATTAATTAGTTTAAAACCTTTTGCCATGTAGGTGCTAACACACAATGTTCTCTGATGTAAAGACTGTGGTCTCTCACCTCTGCTAACAGATTGTCTTTGGCTATAGAAATGGTCACGACACAAACTATAATATTTTACAATAATTTAAAGCTATTTTCTAGTCCTAGCTACATGTGCCATAGCTCATTTGCAACCCAGTGTGTGAGGAGCCACAGGCCCATCCCCAAAAGCTATGATTGGCTAGCACCAGGGAGCATCACCCACACTGTGCCTACCAGGACAGTCCTCTCTATTTTGGGAACAGAATGGCCAAAGGAGATTGGCTGACAGACCAACAGACTTTCCTTGGGGGAAGCAGTGTCAGTCCCAAACAAAGACTAAGGGCTGGTCTACACTGGGGGGGGAGGGAATCGATCTAAGATACGCAACTTCAGCTACACAAATAGCGTAGCTGAAGTCGAAGTATCTTAGATCGAATTACCCGGGGTCCACATGGCGTGGGATCGACAGCCACGGCTCCCCCGTCGACTGCGCTACCGCCGCTAGCTCCGGTGGAGTTCCGGAGTCGATGGGGAGCGCGTTCGGGGATCGATATATCGCATCTTAACGAGACGCGATATATCGATCCCCGCTAGATCGATTACTACCCGCCGATCTGGCGGGTAGTGAAGACGTACCCAAAGACTTGCTTGCAATTGACTTGAGTTTCATTGGAGGTGGCGGGGGTGGGGTGTTGTTATTCCAAAACCAAGTGTGGAGATTGGCTGGGGGCCTGGATGATGCTAGGCTAGCCAGCTGCACTGTGGGCATAGGCTAGAAAAGACATTGCAGTTATGCAGAGTTTAGGTACTGAGCGACAGAGCAGTTAGACTCATCTGGAAGCTGCAGCAAAGGGTTTGATCCAAAGAACATCTGGACTTAGCTGGGAGATCCAGACCATCCAGCAGCAACAAACTTGGATTGTCCAGGCAACTGGAATTATAACCCAGCACTCAACAAGCTTGCAGTGCACACTAGCATCAGTGACTGCAACAAAGGGTACACAGGTTGTGCAGGGGCTATTGGAACTATTAATTGGGTCAGAAAACATTAATTTCTTTATTTAGGTGTTAGGGAACTGGGGAATGTATATATGTGGGAACTATTGCTGGAGAATGTATATATGTGATTTCCCACAGGGGTTTCCTCCTGGTATTACCCCTGAGGGCTTGCCTGGTTTAGCTAAGAGTATTGCATTCTTGCTGAGAGCAGTGTTTATTTCAGTCTCCCAATGGGGACTGATGCTGGGTGGGGTCAGAGGGATATACTCAGGTATGGGAATTAGGAACTGGGAGCCAATCCCAGGGTTTCTCCCACCTGACAAATAAATAATAGTGATGAACAAACCTTGCAAAGAACACACTTTGAATGCAGAGATGCACAAAAATGACAAGCAATGAAAGAATACAGGAAAACTAGCTTTTCCTCAAATAAAAATGCTTGGTTCAGCTTCATTTGAGAGTTTTGGATGAAAGTCCAAGTAAAATTTATTTTATCCAAAAGTTTGCTTATTTCTAATAATGTAAATTACTTATTCCTCGAATAACTGGGATCAGTATTATTCTGTAAGCAGGGACGCCCCTGGGCTCAGGACAGACCACCAAAACCTTGAGAAGTGACAAAACAAAGAGGGCTTTTTTGGCCATCACTCCATTCAGGCAGGGCACCAATTTCCACACTGTTACGCCACAGCAGCAAGCAATGCACTTGTATCAAACTTTAGACTCATACCAGGCTTATCTTCCTTCAGAGAGGCTGTCAGGAAGCAGGCTTCCACAGTCTGACCCAACAGCAATCCCACATCAGGCCTCTTTCCTCTCAGGGAAAGTCCAGCAAGAAGCGTCTCTCAAGCAGTTCCTAGCCCCAGGCAAACCTCTTCCACAGAGTGAGACCTGGAGATCTGCTCTCCTTCCTAGGCAGCTGCCAATTGAGCTGGGTTTTCCCCTTTCAATCGCTCCCGCCAAACCAGACACTACTGTATGTGTAGTGGGGTGGAGCTGATTGAGCCCACAGCAGGAGGTTAACACTTTCCTACTAGTCTGGGGTTAGTGTAGCCTAGGGGTGGCCAACCTGTGGCTCCGGAGCCACATGAGGCTCTTCAGAAGTTAATATGCGGCTCCTTGTATAGGCACCGACTCCAGGGCTGGAGCTACCAGCGCCAACTTTCCAATGTGCGTGGGGTGCTCACTGCTCAACCCCTGGCTCTGCCACAGACCCTGCCCCCACTCCACCCCTTCCTCGGATATTCCTATTTAGCTGTCTCACATGGATATGTCTCTGTATTGCCCTTTAGGCTGCATGTCTAATTTTCTTTTTCAGTCACTTCTGAAATAAAAAAAGACTCATTCAATTTTAGCTGGTCACATCCTATTTTCCAAAGAAGACAAATCAATGTAATTAAAATACAGTGGGCCAGATTCTAAGGTTTGGTTGAGTTGCATTTGCACTCTTCTGCTCCCCTTGCCTGAGGACAGGGTGTGGGGGGACAGGAGGCAGTGTGCCCGCCCAACATCTTTGGCACACGAGATGTCCTGGCCACTCCACTTTCCTCCACCAGTGTCCCCAGAACATCCACTGTGCCAGAGGAAGGAGTTAGTAGTATAATAGAGCTTTCTGCCCACTCTGTACCATACAGCAGTACAGAGGGGACAAAGTGGTACCAAAGAGCTAAGCTAATGTATTATTTGTGCTCATTTATCAGGAACATCCAGTCATGAACAACTGATGTCATTGCATCCATTATTGCTGTGCTTCAATAGAAACAACACTATGTGTCAGTAAAATTGCTTATGTATGGGTCTCTTTTAATGTGTTTAAGAGGATCAGTTACTTTTAACTGAGCCAATCTATTTCAGTAAAAGACCAAGAGCTAAATCATCGTTGGTGTAAATCAGCACTGTAATGGTGTGTCTACTATTTGCACCAACTGAGGATCTGGCCCCACAGACTTGGAGCAGGGCTCATGACCCTCCCAAACTTCCAGAACAGTGGCCATCCAAGTTCAGCCCATCTCAGGATGGGTGGATGACATACAAGTTGAGAACTGTTGTTTCAGGCACTCTTCTTTTTCTCATGCCTTTTCACTGGATTCTTGAGAAGACATTTATCCAGCAATGGATAAAAAACTTGGCTGTCAATCAATCAGTTTGCAACACCAAATGAAACACTTCCTTCCAAACTATTAGATTAGCATTTTGAACTGAAACCTCTGCTGAACATTCAATTACAGATGTGCCTGTGGCCAACTGAATGACAGATAAAGTCATAGCAACTGGGGTTTGCATACAAATATTAACAAGTTGTAGTATTTTAAGCAGTGATTAATGGCTTGTCTACATGGTACGTTAGTCTGCACCAGAAGGGTATAAATTCTAATATGTAGAAACATGTTGCGCACTAATTGGACTGTGAGGACGCTGCTGGTGCACACTAAAAGTTCCCTGGTGAGCATTAATATAGTAACATTTGAAATTAAGACAGCATGAATGTGCACGAGGGGACTTTTAGTGTGCACCAACAGGGTTCACATGTGCCAGATAATGCACACACTAGTGCACCCTAGAACTTACACCTCTATAATGCGGACTAATACGCCATGTAGACAAGCCCTTAGTCTCCCTGCACTTCATTTCATTTTAGCATGAGAGATAGTAGCAAACTGAATCACAAGATAGCTTGCTACTATGAACATAATTAAATGAATATCGCTAAATACTGTCTGATCATCAGCCATTTTATCTTCACGACTAAAAGCTAAGTAGTAATAATTCCCTTGTGACAAAAATTCACTGAAACATTGCAAGGTAAGACCAGACACTAGACCCCTAGTTTATACCACTCCAGAAATACAAAGTAGATGGAAAGCTGTTTTGACCAGTTCTCTGGGGACTCCCCTGACCTAGAACAAGACCCAAAGGGATTAGTTTGGTTCAGGGATCTCAAATCCAAACCCACCATCAGCAAAAGTTCCAGAAGTTTAGATTTGAGATACCTATTTGAGCCTACCTGGCAGCTATTAACGTTCTAGTTTGAAGTGCTGCATGGCTAGGTAGGCATTTGCTTTTAGATAATAAAGGATATACATGTGATCACAGAATCTAAACCCTTAACCTTAGCAGAAATAGGTTTCTTTGTAATTAAATATATAACTTGATTTAAAAATATATATAAAAGCAAGTATGGCCCAGTTAATTCCCAATATCTGAAATATTTTTCAATATGTGGGCACTGCTATTAATCTAATTTACATAAAATAAGGTAGGCTTTGACCTGTATATGTGCCTCTGCAGTTTCTACTGAATATGTTTAATCCAATATATTTGGTAGATAAAGCACAGCATAAGCCAGCGAATAAGGCTATTCTTTCCAGAAGGAAGTGAAAAGCCAGGACTGCATGTCATTGTAAGTAACTACAGCAGTTTTTTTTCCTCATAAAGGCAAAAGATTTACTTTTTCTTTGACGTTCAATACATTTTCTTCATTGAAATGATTGATTATCCAGTGGCAGAAAAAATGTTGCTTATAAGATGATACAATAAAAATATGAAACAAAGGACCGTCAAGCTAACTTTGCGTTGTTTGAGTACAAAGGCTCATAAAAACTAATAATAGTGGGAGACACGTTACTTTCTTCCATCTCCACTTACCTAGGGCTGCAGAGATGCCTCTGGTTCAGCATCTTTGATTCCTAAAGATCCCAAAGCGATTTTCCAATACCGCCATTTCAGACATTGGCCCAAATCTTAAAAAGGCCAAATACTTTTTGCTTTAAAAACTGGAAGTGTTCTAGGTCCTGTTCAGGGAGAAATGGCTGGCAGAATATTTGTATATCTGCACTACGGCCATTATACACTCTCAGAATCATATACTTCATGCTTGAAATAATAAAGAAAATTCCAATAGTCAAATAAACTGCAGCTATGCAAATAAAGTCTCTGAACTTCAATTTGATTTTAAACAAAAAGGTGCACTGGGGATCTTTGCTTTTCCTCATTACAACTAAAGGAATCTAAGCTATGTTAATACATAGAGAATAAAGATATTTTCTCTGGATTACTAAGGGCTGCATGGGCAAATAAACAAATTAGACTATGCATCCATTACCCCACAAGCAATAATATTACTGTACTTGAGACTGGCATGTCAAAAAATACTTTCAAAATAAAGCTAGGGATATTTGGTATAAATTGGTTTAGCTTCACCGACTTCAATGGAGCTTTACGGATTTACACGACCAAAAGATCTTGCCCTCAATATACAATATTGATGTATGTTACCTGATAACACACAGTATCAGAGAGGATTCCTATGCTGCTGCTAGTAGGAGTGAGTGTATATCTAAATTAATAAAAATGTATATCTTCACAAGTAATATTTTACTCTAAATCATTGACTGGTGGGGTACAGGTTACTGGCTATTGTCTAGATATGAACAAATGCTGAAACTTCAAAATCAAAACTCAGCTGAAACTACCAAGTTTATCACACTTCTAATACAAGTGACTAAACTTTACTTAAAATTAGGCTCTGGTTTGCAAACCTTAGTGAAATTTCTGAAGTATCTTTGCTGAATTTTGAGTTGTAGCAAAACCCACACTGCAATTTTCTTTCTGTTCTGGTTCTGTTATGAAGATTTAACAGAGTTCTAACAATTACTCCGTTTTAATTAAATGAAAGTACAACTGAATTCTCAGATACTGGTAGATTTTAAGGTCAGTAGGAACACTATAATCATCCAGTATGACCTTCGGTACACCATAAACCAAAGAACCTCACCCAATAATTTCTGTATCAAGCCCATAATTTTAGTTTGAGCAACAGCGTATCTTTTAGGAAGACGTGCGTCTTCAAAGATTTTAAGTGATGGAGAATGGACCACTATGTCCCTAAACACATTCTTCCGAAGCTTAATTAATTACCATCACTGTTAAAAATATGCACTTTATTTCTTGTCTGAACTTGTCCAGCTTCATCTTCCAACCCCTGGATCTCATTATGCCTTTTTCTACTAGATTAAAGAACTGTCTACTATCAGAAATCTTTCCCCTATGTAGACAATGACTACGTTACCTCTTAGCCGCCTCTTCAATTAAATAAATCACAGAAGGGTAGGACTGGAAGGGACCTCAACAGGTGGTCATCTAGTCCAGTCCTCTGCAGTCAAGGCAGGACTAAGTAATAACCAGACCAAATGGAGCTTCTTTAGTCCCTCAGGTCTTGAAAAGATGTCTAAATAGAGGACTTCAGTCTCTAGGGTGTCGAGTTTCACAAATAAAATAATAAGAATTAAAAAAATTAAACCTCCAGTCCCCATTGAATAAATATTAATTTATGTGCCTAGTAATGTCACTTTTCCTAGAAAAATTTCATCATAAGAACAGTTTGGCTCAGACCCAAAGTACCAGGTGATGATGATCACAACAAACTCTATCAGACTAGATTTGTCCATCAGACTCAGTTTAACTGAGACAAGAGATGCAATCTCAGGTTTAACCAACATAAGGATTATTTTATTTAATCAGAGAAAACTCTTAACATGGCCCCCCAGACAATATGAGAATACTTCTCAACCACTCCCTCTCACTAGCACTAACTCCTTAATATCAGCTCCTCATAGTGGAGGTCTGATTTAGGCAAAACACTGATTACTCTTTGCCACTTGGATACCAATTGAGACATTGCTGGAACATACAAAATGACAGAAGCCCAGCTACAATCTTTGTCTAAAAAGGAGTCAATGTGTGGAGTAGAAAAATCAGCACATGCTTTCAAGAAATCACAAAAACAGAAAGTGTCTGATGCATAGAAAATGGGTAGGTTACAGAGGAGAGACTGTATTTTACAGGAGGTCAAATTAGGGGAGTAATTGGTCCCCTCTGCCCTTTATAATCTGTGAATCTATGGACTATTCTATCAATCAGATTGTTGCATTAGTTAAACCTTCAATGCCTCTTATAATATTTTGCTGCATGAGTCAATGAATACCCAGAAAAAGGACAGATATGAGACAAATGTCAAGAAAATAAATCATTATCAAAACTATGCAAATACAAAGGATACCTTGAGGGGGAGGAGGTTGAGCAACCAAAATGCAGCACAGATGACATTTTAGGAGATATGGTCACCCATGTAAGAGCAAGATTAGCAATGGTTTCATCTTTAGTGACACAACCAGACCAAGAGTTCAAAGAAAAACTATTCTTCTAGTCGAGATACGGCTCCTTTTAGATGCTGCGCATGGCACAAGTAAAGTTTGTTCACTGTCCAAATCTTTCTGATTGGAATGTCTTAGTTGTAGGTCTGCTATTTACAGGAAATACCCAGGCTAACAAAACCCATTCAATGGAGTCAAAAACATTTCCTTCTTGTTATATCATGGAAAACCCTTAGAGAGAGATGTAATCTGGTGCTCCAAGCATACATGTGGGAGTCATGAGAGCTCTGACAATGATTCATTCTGTAGCCTTGGACAAGTCACTTAATTTCTCTGCTCCTGTTCACCAATCTATAAAATGAGGATAATAATACTTGCCTACCCTCAAGGGGCTGAATCAAGTCCACCCCCTACTCCTGTGTTTGGTCCTTGTTATATCCAACTGAAGTCAATAAGGTGACACCCATCATTTTAAAGGATCTAGTCCCAGGTTTGTTGTGAGGGTTAATTAATGTTTGGAAAGAAGATTGAAGGTGAAAAATGCTATATAAACACTAAATAATTTATTTTTATCCCTCAGCATTACAGCATGTTTTAGTCTTCACAACATAGAAGTTCTTTAAGCATAAAAGAGGGAAAACTACTGTCTAAAATTTACCCCCATGAGTCACCAATAAGTCCTACCCATGAATCGACTCCATAGGCTTGGCTAGTTGGGAGTTTTGTTAAACCCTCTGCAGAATTCCTGCATTTTAGGTGCTCAAATATACTGGGTCTCCTCTGATTTTCCTTAAAATTCTCTCAGTGCCTAAGAGTACTGTCTTCTGGAGGTCTGATCATGAGTCTTGCACTCCTAACCTGTTCTTGAGCTGCTTGTTCATACCCTTAGTGATTGCTTCAAATGCTCCAATGATCACTGGGATCTTCTTTGTTTTAGCTTTTCAGAATCATTCCACTTTGTGGCAGAGTTCTTCATACTTTGCCATCTTTACTTATTATTATTTATTATGTTACTACAGAGTCCCCTAATGCCACCTTACAATTCCTCAAACACGGAGTGCATTTACACTATGAAGAAAACATCTTGATTTTAAAATTGCTTATGATTCCTGACTTCTTGATAACTGAAGGGAGATGAGAGTTTATTTATATTGCAACTTTCATGGTGGCATTTATTTACTACTGTAATCATGAAATCCTGTAAACTAGGTTTTTGTTTTGTTTGTTTTGAGATTGCCATAATACAGAATTGTCTGCTGCAAATGATAGAAAAATATCTGTGATTTTTGTTATGACAAAGTGGTTTGTGCTATGAGTAACTGTAAAAAGATTATTTATTCAGGAAACAGAAACAATAACACATGACTTGACACAGGTGACTGTTCCCTCACCATTTTTTACTCATGTCCCTTTTGTGGCCCTTACATGATTGACTTTTGTGTTTGTCACAAACTCAGTACCATGAGAGCCTGATCTAATGCCCATTGAAGTCCACAGGAGTATTTTCAGGGGCATTGGATCAAGCCCCTAGAGACACACCGTGTGGCAGAGGATTACTTAGTTCATGCCTTGGATCAAGGCTCTACTGAGAGACTGTCTGGGGGAGACCCCTTGGTTCATGTTCTTTTGACAAAAATTTCTATGTGGAGAGCAGCTTCAGAACCTCTCCATGCTAGGAGTTACTTTCCCCTCTTCAGGCAAGATAGCCTGTGAGGAATTACCCATGCCCGCCTCTTCCATCCAATGTCTCATATGGATTTATTATAACCAAGATTTATTAAGAAAAATAAGAAAAATTTCGATAAAACAAAAGAATCTCTTTACATATCACAGCTTTTTTGAAAACTTGTGCAAAGTTCTCCTTAGATGTATCTACAGTGTCCCACCCACCTGGCTTCTCCTCAGCATTACACAAACCTCTCTCTCCTCTGATACAAACTGTTTTTCAAGACTCTGGCCACTGCAATTCATTTCACCACGAGGGGGTTTAAGTTTTGTTTCACAAAAGATGGTCATCCGGTTGTTCTCATGTATTCTCATACAAGACAGCCTTCAAATGATGGCTTTTCCTCAGATCCATTCAGGAGAATATGCCGTTCCTCATTGGTTGTTCATGAACTATAACAGCCATCTGATCCTCTTGTAGCTCGTACACAGTTTTCTTAGCTGACCATCAGAAATCTCTAATATTTTGTCTCCTTTGTTGTTTCATTCATAATTTCTGATGCGTGGTCAAGTTTTAATCATTTTAGTTCAATTGTGTAACTAAAGCAGTGATACTGACTGAGACTTGGGAGCTGCACATGGCTCTTTAATATGTCTCCTGTGGCTCTTTGCAGCACATGGTATTAAAACATTGTGTGAGTTAATTATTAACCAATCTAAGTTATTAACCAACCAGGATGCTTTTACTATGTTATTAACCAATTGGAGAATACATGGTCAGTTATTTTGCTGTGAGAATAAATGGTAAATGAAACCATGAATTCACACTATTGTGGCTCTTTTGGGTAATGTTGATCACTAATTTGGCTCCTGAACCACTGAGGTCTGAGTACCACTGAACGACAGTGTCTTCTCTAGCATAAGTTTTAAAAAGTTATTTTGTTTCACTTCAGAAAAATGTATGGGAGTATCTGAGATGTGACCTTCAGCAATACCCTTTGTGAATGCTAAGAGAAAACCCAATATTACATTCAGACTCTCAGCAATTTCTTCAGTCTCGTTTCTTACTAACTTCTCTCCAGTCCCATCACAGAAAGAGTCTTGTAATTCTTTGCATGTATGTATTTAACAATATGCTTTCTGTTGATCTTTTTTTCCTTTTGCTTCTTTAAGTTCTTCTAGTAAAGTTTTCACTGTTAGTTTCCAGGTTAGTTTCCATTTAACCTTTTCCTTCTGTTATTTTAGATTTCCAATAAGAAGGTTTCTCTTTTCCCTTCAGTCTTTGTGAGCCATTGAATGAAGCCACATTGTTATTTCTCCAGTCTTTATTCCTCTCTCTCTCTCTCCCCCTCTCATGTACACACACCCCTTTTTGTACGCACAATATTTTATTGAGCATTTTCCACAGATAGAGTGATCACAGAATTTAATTTCCACCTGAGGCTCCTGTGACAGGAATACTGAACCACCTGTGATGGGAATGTCAGTATGAAAACTGGTCACAAACCATTGCTTTGAATGAAATCAATGGACTATATCTTCAACTGCAGCTATGATATACCTGCACAGCTGATGATCTGGGAGGCGAAAGATGCTGTAAGCACCTTGTGTGTTCCCCAATCCTTGAACCAGCTTTGGATTTCCAGCAAGCCATAAGGAGACCTTAGCTACACCTCTTTTCCTCTGTCTAGAAACACCCTGATGCTAGGGTTCAGAATGAGGGAGTAGCCTCCTCTACTCTATTGAAGAAGCAAGTTAAGCCAGTTTTCTAGCTTCTTTGTGCCTTCTGAGTGGCACAAAGCAGCTGGAGTGGACCCAAAAACTGTGCCCCTTATTTTTTGGTGGCGTGATCTATCCCAAGAATCTCTGGCATACTTATATGTGCTACAAAAATGCTTGCTGACAAGCAAGTGGATGTGAGATTTCATATCCAAGTGGTTTTGTTTGCATAAGGTAGTCAATACCTAGCCAGGTAACTGCATTTCTTTGTTGCTTCTTCTACATTCTCCTTTCTGTCAGACCTTTCTAGTCTGGCAATTCCATTCTTTCTTGCTTGCTTGCTTCTCCTTTTTTCTTCCCGCCACTTTTCTTAAAATTCAGCTTTGCAGCCTTGCCTTTCCCCGTGATGGCACTGTGCATTCTTCTCTGCTCCACAACCTTTTTTATCACTGTATTCTTTCCTCTCACCCACTTCCTTCTGGCGTTTTTTGTTTGTTTGTTTTTTTGCTTCTGGGTGTTTTTTTTCTGCTGACCTTCCTGCTACACAGACTAAAATACACTTTTACATTATTTACTTTTTTCTGTAATTTTCTCTCACCCCATTTGGGTTTTTTTATTATGTGCTTTCCTTTTGTCCTTTTAATACTATTTTTGTTTGTCTCCAATTTTTTGTCTCATTTTTCCTCTTCTTTGAAACGTATCCTATAAATGTTGTTTCCATTTCTCCATGCTATAATCTATTTTTTTTAGTATCAGTACTGACAGCTTCTATCAATATAACTGCTTTGAATCCTGGTTCTCAATCAATTTGTCAGTAGACAAGAAAAATATGGAATTGAATTGTTGAAATGAAGGAAATAATACACAAAACAAAGCCATGAAGATGCAGCTGTATGGGCCTCAAAACTACAGTTCAATTGCATCAGATATAGGTGGCATTTACTGACCTCTGGAAGAATTATCAAAATAAGGAACAGAAGCAGAGAGCCAACAATTTAAAAAGCTCTGACTCTGAGTATATGATTTATTTACCTTAAATTTGCATTTGTGGCTGCTAACCCCATCTGGGTTGTCACAGAATAAATGACACCCCAAAGTAAGGTAGTGGGGCAGGAACCTACAGGAGCATTGTTCCTGCTCTTTTGTGCACTTTTGACTCACACACACTGTATGTGTGGGTTCACATGGAGGACACCATTTTATGCAGAAAAACAACGTGGGGGTGGGGAGAGATCATGCCAGAGAGGCTGGGTTCTGGTGGGGAACCAACAAGGGTGAAGTATCTGCACTTAAAAAATCAAGGCTACAAATTTTAGTCCACACCTGATACATGTGCTTTGTATGCATCATAACTGAGGCCAAGATTCTTAACATGGCTCATTATCTCCATATTAAAGCCTTCAACAAACTTCTTCAGGTGGAAAACCTCTACTCAACAGAAAGACTTCTGTCTTCCAAGGACAAAGGACCTGACTGATTTCTGTAAGACAAGACCTGATCCTTCTAATGTAAAAACAATAAATCCAAACAAAACTTTCAGGCCTTCTTGACATATCATAACAAAATAAAGAAAATTATCCCTGGTATATGAAATGTTTGCAGAAATATTTTCCACACAGCAGGTTTTCCAAGTTTGTTCTTCTACATCTAATGCCCTGCCAAGCCACATCTTTGTATTAGTGCATACAGGGAAAATCGGGTGAAGTGTCCCATAATGCCATAGCAAAGGACAGAGTTCAAAGCGGGACTTGTGTTCCTAAGTCACTCTGGTGCTTTTGGCCATCTATCCAGGTTGCCCAGATGGTATGTACACAGAGTGATGCCAGCAGTACTTTAACCCATGTATGCTCCGATGTCCTGCTGAAAAGAATGCTGGTAAAAGGAGTAGCAGCCAGTGACACAAACGGGGTTAATGAATCCTGTCTGCACTGAACCATTTACAGTGAGACAAATGTGTGCCAGCCCATGCCTCAGGCAGAAGCAAAACACTATTAGCTGACCACAATTAGTAAGCGTTTGAACCATGTTGTGTGTGGACACCCCGCACGCGTATAGCCAACCATGACAATAGCTAGTTACAAACGTCAAAAGCTGATGTGTGAGCAATGCCTCACTTACACCTCTGCAACACCATTGACTCAGAGACTTTAAAGTCAGAAGGGACCATTATGATCCTCTAGTCTGACCTCCTGCACAATGCAGGCCACAGAATCTCACCCACCCACTCCTGAAACAAACCCCTGACCTATGTGTGAGTTATTGAAGTCCTCAAATCGTGGTTTAAAGACCTCAAGGTGCAGAGAATCCTCCAGCAAGTGACCCATGCCCCACGCTGCAGAGGAAGGCGAAAAACCTCCAGGACCTCTGCCAATCTGCCCTGGAGGAAAATTCCTTCCCGACCCCAAATATGGCGATCACTTAAACCCTGAGCATGTGGGCAAGACTCACCAGCCAGCACCCAGGAAAGAATTCTCTGTAGTAACTCAGATCCCACTCCATCTATCATCCTGTCACAGACCATTGGGCATATTTACCTGCTAATAATCAAAGATCAATTAATTGCCCAAATTAGGCTATCCCATCATACCATCCCCTCCATAAATGTATCAAGCTTAGTCTTGAAGCCAGATACGTCTTTTGCCCCCGCTACTCCTCTGGGAAGGCTGTTCCAGAACTTCACTCCTCTAATGGTTAGAAACCTTCGTCTAATTTCAAGTCTAAACTTCCTAGTGATTGCCTTCAATCTATGTCCTTGGTAACATCTGTGCTGTGCTGCACTATTGCCTTGAAGGAGTTTGCACAGGTGTAACTGATCAGAATGCTGCAAGCAGCTCCTTTGAAGGTGCATATACAGGAAAGGAATCCAGCTCTCTTGCGCTCTCTCTTAGGACTTTTACCACTAAAAGCAAACAGATATGACTGGAGCATAGTCAGAGACCAGCTCTTAGGGGTAAGAACTTGCCATGTTTCAGAGGAGAACAACAATTTAAAGCCCAGCTGGAGAAGTGATCAGAATGATACAAATGACATTGAGTAGACTTTATAGCTGGTGGAGGAAAGTGTTATTTATAGTAACTCATCATTCCATTCCTGGGTGTGCTTGAAATAATAAGAAGGTATGTTGACAGGCATATTGTGCCCTGGTGAACTTGGACACATTTTAATTTAAACAAGTGAAAAAAACATTGCCCCGTAGCATTGCTGGCTAAGCAGCAACCAGCACAGGGAGTTTCAATTTTTAGGAAACATAATGCCCTCAAAGCTTGATGGAGTAGAAATTTATTAATAAAAGTCAATACATATCAGGAATCTGATTTTTCTGCCTGTTGTAGATTGATAGATTGTCTCTCCGTCTTCATATTCATTAGTTCATATAATCTAAATGTGTGTATGTGCTTGTATATATGTGTATACTATAAAATGGACCAGTAGACAAAATGTATTAGGAGCTCCATAGTGCTAGTTGGGTCATCTGATTTCAGGATTCCTCCCGGTACTGCTGTTGGGTTTGAGTGCATTCATGCTCAATTGATTAAAGATGGGGTCCACATTATAAAAATAGTTTCTGACCTACTGCTCTAGATATCTGTCCCACTCCTGTCATGATCCAGTCCATCTATTCCTTCTGTCCTGTCCCCACCCAGAGATCCCCCATCACCTCTTAAGCCTGCCTCGCTGCCCAATATTACTGGCAATGTGGAGATTACCAGACTCCTAACCACACTTCTCTTTCAGTTGCTCAAATTATCCTTTCTCTTCTGTGCCTGAATATCTGGCCTAAATGGGAAGCAGAATTTACCTGAGATGTGACTTTTGGAGGCACAGGAGGGGTAGGCTGAAGTAGTCAGCTGCCAGTGAAAAGTGGCCCATTCTGGTGACATTCTGAGCTCCTCAATTCCAACTGAAGTCAATGGAAGTTAAGGCTATTCAGCACCTCACAGGATTAAGGCCTCAATCTAGTAATGTGAGATCTGTCCTGGGCTTGAGGATAAAATGTTGGGGGGTGGGGCTTAATCCTCCTCCCCACACCCCCAAGCATGTGATTAGCAGGGCCCATGGGCTTCTTACAGCTTTATAAAAAATAATTGGGTCTGCAAAACTAGCCTGAAAATTGTATGGAACAGCATTTCTTATGAGATTTCCAGGGTGACCCAGTTGATAAAAGACTGGTCTGGCAGTCCGGACACCTGAATTCAAATCCTGGTTCTGCTATTGACCATCTGTGAGACTATGGGCAATCAATGCACCACTCCATGCCTCAGTTTCCCCATTTGTTGCATGGGGATAATGGTACTTACCCTATTTTGTAAAGTGCTTGCAGCTCTATAGATAAAAGCGATACATAAGTATTATCACTATAGGTAACAGATTGAAAAATAATGGACTAAGTTAACCAAACCTTCAAACCTCAAAAATGGTTTGATTCAAATTTTCAGCTAAGGTTTAAGTGTCTCTTATTTTGTCACCATTTTTCCCCAGACCTACTTTAATATCCCATTTTTAAAATATCATTGCTCTGTGTGCCTGTGCTAATAATTACCTTTTAAAACCAAAATCTGTTTTGAAACCCAAGTCATCTTTTGCCATTCACGCAACTTGTTATTTTTTGGAATCCTTGCAATTTCAGACAAAACCCACACATTGCCATAAATGGAGAAAGAGAAAATGGATTTCAAAACAGCTTCAGACTTCTAATGTGCTAATAAAAACAGAAGTAAAATAATGAGTTGTAAACATCTGATATCAAGGTGGCAGTGTCCCTTTAAGTGAGTACAGGTGAAGGATTTCCTACCCACTCTCTGTAAAACGTGGAGACTCATAGCATGTTACAGAGCAAGGAGCACTGCACACATTTTCCAGGTGCAGTTTGTTTAGGGAATGCTATTACTAGCAGCCCTGTTTTAGATTTTTCATTAGTGGATCTGAGAGAGATGGTTTGTGCTGATTGCCTTGTTTGTGCATGGGTTTACTCTTCCTAAGGATTGTGGTACCAGAGGAGATTCTTCAAGGGAAAGAAGACTACGAGTCAGTGAAGTGTGGGTGTGGGTGTGTGTGAGAGAGAGAGAGAGAGAGAACTGGGAGTGTTTAGGGGGTGGAGGGACTGCACAGCCCAAGTGACCAAACCATTGTGAAGCAAAACGTTTGTGGAGTAAAGTATAAGACAGGTTTTTCTGCAGGTTTCAAAAGTTGGGACAGTTTTCATTGCATCCATTCTGATGGGACAAGTACTCTGAGAACCCTGCAGAGCACAAGGTAAGTGTAACCTGCCTCAGGGACACATAGGAAATCAGAATGTATTAATGTGTGTTTTATTACAAATAATTTGTATAGTGCTGAGGAATATACAAAATGACAACAGCCACCAGACAGCAGAATGGCAAAACAGTGTAAAGGCGTAGGAATTCTGATGAGCATGACTTAACTTCCTCCCTCTGCCTCCTCATACTTGTGTCACCTGCCCTTACACTGAGATTGCTCTCTGAAAAGCAGTGATGCTGAAATCTGGTGGTATTGGATTGGTACAGTCCCATGCATTGTGCTAGCTAGCTGGTGATCTCTGTCAGTGCAGGGAAAGGAATCTCTGTCTTCCCCCTCCCTTTCCCCCTCTCTCACTCTGCTCTGCAGAGAGAGAAAGCTCTGATCTCTAGTTGCATTCATTCTCATGAGTGTCTCAGAACAGCTACAAAGAACCAGCTTTTTATCCTGTGCTAATGAAACAAGATCCAAGAGGGATCTACCTGTCTGGTAATTGAACTTGTGAAGCAAAAAGCCTAGGAGTCTTGAAGTGAAGGTGGCTTGTGTGGGGACTGTAACCTTATGGAGACTGTGCGATGGGGCTGTTCATCATCCACTCTCCACTGTGTTTAACTTTTTTACAGGGGGATAAAGAGAAAATGTGCTGACAGCAATTGCCCAGCAGAAGCAGCTTCAAGCTGGTGAAGATGGAGAACAGCACAGGGGATGAACAGAACCAAACAGGACTGCTGCCAAGCCAGGAGGTGATCAGTATTGACTACCAAGTAGTTACCATTCTCTTGGTCCTCCTCATCTGTGGACTAGGCATAGTGGGCAATATCATGGTGGTGCTGGTGGTCCTCAGGACCAAACACATGAGGACCCCCACTAACTGCTACCTGGTGAGTCTGGCTGTGGCTGATCTCATGGTGCTGGTGGCTGCAGGACTTCCGAACATCACCGATAGCCTGTATGGATCCTGGGTCTATGGCTACGTGGGATGTCTCTGCATTACGTATCTCCAATACCTAGGCATCAATGCTTCTTCTTGTTCCATCACCGCCTTCACTGTTGAGAGATATATTGCCATCTGCCACCCAATCAAAGCCCAATTCCTATGTACTTTTTCAAGAGCCAAAAAGATCATTATTTTTGTCTGGGCTTTCACCTCCATATACTGTACCCTCTGGTTTTTCCTGCTAGATCTCAACACAGTTGTCTACAAAGATACCATCATTGTTTCTTGCGGCTACAAGGTGTCTAGAAGCTACTACTCCCCTATATATATGATGGACTTTGGTATATTTTATGTTGTGCCAATGATACTGGCCACTGTCCTCTATGGACTGATTGCCAGAATATTGTTCCTGAATCCCATCCCTTCAGATCCAAAAGAAAACCCTAAGACACAGAAAAACAACTCAACTCACCAAAACAAGACTATGAATTCCAAGATGACTAACAGGGGTTTCAGTAGCACTATTGCTTCTAGAAGGCAGGTAGGAAATGTATTTAAATATGATATTCACACACATGTACTCTCTTTAGATTTTAAAACAAATGAAAAAGTAGAGCGATTGGGTTACAATACATGAAAAATGTTTAAAATGTGCTTTCTCTCTTTTATTTAGATTAAGGCATACAAAAAAAACTGCCCAAAATCTACCAGTTCAGGGCATGTGATTAGAGCATTTCATTAAATAAACTGAATTTATTCCAGTCTCTAGAAATGACTGCCTATTCCTACAGTCAAGTCTCTTATTACAACATGTCATGAAACCAACTAGATACTGTCAAAATTAAATGTTAAGAAAAAACTACTTTTCACCATATTACAGCCTACTAAGAAGTCAGACAAATACACTATGATTCAAGAGTTATTTTTGTGATCTGCATATAGGATACTAAACTGGAAGTCATGAGTCCTGTTTTAATTCCTGCTCTGTTAATGAGTCACTATGTGACTAGAGAAGTTACTACTTTATGTGTCTCAGTTTCCCCTTCTATGACATAGAGATAAATATATACTTGCTTTTGTAAAGATCTGTAGATGGAAAATGCTATACAAATGCTAGCGACTATTATTATTTCCATCTGTCAGATAATTAATAATAGGTAAATATTTTGAATGTATTTGATGCTTTACATTTGATTAATAGATTTGATCATATTCATTATAAATTGGTATATATGCTAAAATAGCACAGAGGTGTGTGTCCATACCAATCATCTTCATAATTATATACAATACTCAGCTCTCATGTACCATTTAGCACTTTTAAATCCCAATCCTGAAAGTGCAGGGCACCTTAAATGCCCATTGATCTTTCAGGATCAGGCCCACATCATGCTTTATATTTTCATATTAATGCAGATACCCAATTCCTCCACATTGACCTGCTTTGATAAAAATTGTTTTCAGAAGTCTCATGCTTTTGAGTCTCAGTACTGACTAAAAGAGATGTTTCAGCAACCAACAGGTAGCATGATTTCTGTAGGTATTATACCTGAAGTGGTCATCTTTTTTGAAATGCTCAATGCATCTGCATCCTTATGGTGAGGGATAAGGCAACTAAACATGAGAATTTTGAGTCATGTTTTCATAGTTCTTTGTGTAGACTGTTGCTATTTAATGAGGTTAGTTGTTGTTTTTTTTGCTGTGGGACTGACATTCACCCCACGAGTTAATTGAGCTGGTTAGCAAAGAACTAAACATGTACAGATCTAGACTTCCCAAGTAAAGACAAATACAAACTGTTCCTTCCATTTTGTTTTCTACATTTTCTACCTTTTATTTTGTAGCTTGTAATTGTTCACACATATATGTTTGTGGTTGGTTATTTGGGTGAGAAGTGGTGGAGTTTGTTTCATCCATTAGTTAATATTATTTTTCCCTTCTTGACTAATTTTCAAGTTATCAGCACAAAGGATAGATCCATGTGCTTGTAAATGTGTGCTTTGTATTGCTTAGCATCCTTTCAAAACATTGAATCGTCTTTTTATTTAGCGCTGCAGACAATGGCTCTTGCCATGTTATAAAATTAAAATGACAATTTACAGCATATACAACCTATATTTTGTGTTTTATAAAGAGAGAAAGGGCTTTTCATGGAGACCATCAACTTCTTGGGTTATTGTAGCTGCTTTTTCAGTAAATCTAGTTTGCAAGTAGTGCTGCATGTAGAGAGGAGACATGGTAGGGTGGCATTATTATTATTATTTGTAATATTATTTATATTATGGTAGCATCCACAATGTGCTTAGTGCTGCAAAATCCTATGGGAAAACAGTCCCTATCCCAAAGAGTTTACAGTCTAAATAAAGTCCAAGACACACCAAGGGAAAACTCCCACTGACATCAATGGGTGTTACACCTACATAACTGAGGGCAGAATTGAGCTCTAAGGGTCAGATTCTATCCTCATTTATATCAGTATAGCCTCATTCTCTTTATTGGTGTTGCACTGATGCAACAGAATAGAAATTGATCCTTGGGGTGCAAGCAGCAGGAAAAATGACTACAAGTATGTGAAGTTAGGCAGCCTGCTCTCTGCTTTGGCCCTGAGTATGAGAGTTAGCCCAAGATAGAAACTGGCTGATAGAAAATGCAATGGAACAATTTACAAGGCAGCCTGGATTGCCTGCACTTAGCTTGCATACTGGTCCAGATGATCCTGGATGCTCTTTCATGCCTGGAACCAGTGGTAATGGAGGGGACAAACCAGGAATGGAGACTATTTGGCATGGGTGGTTATGGGTTTTTTTTTACCCTTTTTATGATGTAAAAAGAAGGCCTGAAATGTTTTTACATTAGAAAATCTAACATTTTTTTCAGGAACACTCTATGAATGACTGGAGAACCAAATATATCAAGCAAGCAAAACTGAATTATATGAGATGGGAAGCTATTGTTTTTTCTCCCCGATGGCTTAAAACTCATTGAATAGTGTTCATTTTAGTTAACACCTTTTTAACTAAAATGCCTCACAGACAGGAGGGAGAAAATATATTTGTTAAAGATTTAACACTCCAATACATATAATTAAAAGTGTGGAGAAAGCCTCCAAGTCACATCTCTGCATCCTCCAAGGAGTTCTCCAGCAAAACTAGAGAAGACCAGATTTGATATTCCTGATAATTCTAAGGTAAAGAGAAGCCAAAAAGCCCTTCTATTTTTGAAAAATTTTCAGGCCTTCTTTATACATTCCAAAGGAGGGAGAAAGGCACAAAACCAGTTTTTTTCCTCTTTGGGCCATCTTTAAAGTATCTCCATTTGAAGAGCACTTTCATTTGCCTATTAGGTAAAGCCCATCTTTGATAGACATTCATTTTTTGCTGCTCTTGTGTAGTTGCTTAAGATAAATTTTCAGTGCAATTATAAATACAGTTTAATAGAACTATTAAATATCTTCCTATATTAATATGGTTTGCCAAATTCTTCTCTTAGGACACATCCAAAGAGGATTAAGATACCACAAAATAAGGCCACTTTACTGCTGAATGAGAACATTCATATGGGGATTTAACACATTTCAATTAATCCACATTAATTTCACATTTTCAGGAGGGCTGTCAATTAATTGCAGTTAACTCAAGCAATTAACTCAAAATAAATTATCTCAATTTAAAAAATAAATTGTGATTAATCACAGTTTTAATTTCACTGTTAAACAATAGTAGGATACCATTTATTTAAATATTTTTGGATGTTTTCTACATGTTCAAATATATTGATCTCAATTACAACACAGAATATAAAGTGTACAGGGCTCACTTTATATTATTATTTTTGATTACAAAGATTTGTACTATAAAAAGAATAAATAAAAGAAATAGTTTTTTCAATTCATCTCATACAAGTACTGTAGTGCAATCTCTTAACCGTTAAAGTGCAAGTTACAAACATAGAATTATTTTTTTTTACATAACTGCACTCAAAAATAAAACAATGTAAAACTTTAGAGCAGTGGTTCTCAAACTTTTGTACTAGTGACCCCTTTCAAATAGCAAGCCTATGAGTGTGACCCCCCTGATAAATTAAAAACACTTTTTTATATATTTAAACACCATTATAAATGCTGAATGCAAAGTGGGGTTTGGGGTGGAGGCTGAGAGCTCATGACCCCCCCATGTAATAACCTTGTGACCCCCTGAGGGGTCCCGACCCCCAGTTTGAGAACTCCTGCTTCAGAGCCTACAAGTCCATTCAGTCCTACTTCTTGTTCAGCCAATCGCTAAGAGAAACAAGTTTGTTTACATTTATTGGCGATAATCCTGCCCGCTTCTTATTTACAATGTCACCTGAAAGTGAGAACAGGTGTTTGTATGGCACTGTTGTAGCTGGTGTTGCAAAGCATTTATGCATTAGATATGCTGAACATTTGTATGCCCTTCCAGGCTTTGAAGAGAGAGAGAACGTGATTCCATGGTGATGACTCTTGTTAAAAAAAATGTGTTAATAAAATTTGTGACTGAACTCCTTGGAGGAGATTTGTATGTCTCCTGCTTTGTGGTTTTACCCGCATTCTGCCATATATTTTGTGTGATGGCAATCTCGGATGATGACCCAGCACCTGTTGTTTGTTTTAAGAACACTTTCACAGCAGATTTGACAAAACGCAAAGAAGGTACCAATGTGAGATTTCTAAAGATAGCTACAGTTCTCAACCCAAAGTTTAAGAATCTGAAATCCCTTCCAAAAACTGAAAGGGACTAGGTGTGGAAGATGCTGTCAGAAGCCTTAAAAGAGCAACACTCCAGTGCAAAAACTATAAAACCTGAACCACCAAGAAGGAAAATCAACTTTCTGTTGGTGTCAGATGATGAAAATGAATGTGCGTCTGTCCACACCTGTCATCAGCATGGAAGCATGTCCTCTGGAATGGTGGTCAAAGCATGAAGGGGCATATGTAGGAATGCCACTCGATAAAGGGAGGAGATCTGCAGTGGAAGACGGTGCAAATTTGACATTTTCCCTTTTCAGAGCAGAATCACAGTTTGGCCTCAATCCTGCAAGGTTCTGAGCACTCTAACTCTGATCCAGCAAAGAATTTAAGCATGTGCTCAACTTTAAGCATAGGTTTAGCGCCAATGATTTTTATAGATTTTATAAGATTCATCTGGTATCTAATGAAGGTGATGATGTTGATATCAGATGGGGTTTCAGTAATACTTGGCAAAAGAAAATAGTGTAGCTAATCAGCTGAATGAATGTACTCCACATTTAGGTGAGCAATAAGGTGTGAGAAGATTTGGGCACAGCTAGTGCCTGGAGAAAGGTTCCAGTGATAATGGAAACTGTGAATTTAATGACAATTATTTATCTAGTGTTCTGCAGTTCTCCTGTTAAATAGACTAATTTTTCAGAGAAATTGAACAAGTCACTAAGAGTGAAGTCATATCACTTTGGAAGTAAGATGGCCATGCAGACTGTAAGTGCACTCAAGCACAATCTGAGCAGGAGAAAATGGAACAGAATGATCCCGTTGCACACTACTGCTTCAGGAAACCAATCAGTTCTCATTACCACACTAAATGGCACTGTGAGTCAGAAAACAGAAGTGTCCAAATCACTCCAGATGATCCAGTTAAAACTGTAAAGTTGACATGGAGTAAGATCAAGAAGATTAAAAGACTGTGAGTGTCTTGGCAAATCTGCCTTTTGAAGCCAGATAGTTCAAAGTCTCATTTGCTTTACTGAGAATAAAAGGAGAGAAGTATAATGTAAATTCAGTGTTGAGATTTATTTCATTATCGTGTGATCATCCGGACACAAGTGTTCAAGAAAAGGAACTGAAATAGACATCAGCTTTTGATTTCTTTTTCTATTGCTATGCAGCATTGTAACCACGAATTTGAGGCTGAACCATTAATAGCAAATATAAAAAAATGTAAAGTCCTCCTGGAGTATTTTAGGGACTATATTGTTCCCCTGTGATGAATATAATGACTACAAATGTGTGATAGCCCAGAAGATCAAAGATGGGTCTTTGCAGATATTTTGATATATAAAGTGAAATCCTTTTGCCATTGAAGTTAATGGGAATTTAGCTACTAACTTCAGTGGGACCAAGATTTCACCCCTGTGACTCTTCAAAGTACTATGCAATCCAATGTGATGTCACAGGTTGTGGATAAATATGCAGCTTTTCGAGCTTCCGGCGCAAACTGAGAATGAGGCTTCAGTCTCACAAACAACACCAAAAGAAAAAAAAAAGAAACAAATTAGAAGAAAGACATCTGCATCTTCTAGATGAAGAAGGGAATATTGAGTAAGAGAAGAGAGGTAATTATATTACCTAAGTATTTGGCACTGGTACAATCACTGCTGGAATAGTGTGTCCAGTTTGATGTCCACAGTTCAAGAAGGATGTTGATAAATTGGAGCGATTTCAGAGAAGAGCCATGATAATGATTAAAGGTAGAGTCAAGGTGCTCAATCTATTTAGGTTAATAAAGAGATGATTAAGGGACACTTGATCAGAGGCTAAAAGTACAGGGAATGGAAATTTGATAATAGAGGGCTCTTAAATCCAACAAACAAAGGTAAAATCAAATAGATATTCAGACTAGAAATAAGATACAAATTTTTAACAGTCAGGGTAATTAACCACTGGAACAATTTACCGATGTGGTATAGTCTCCATCACTGTATATTTTTAAATCAATACTAGACTTTTTTTTCTAAAAGACATGCCCTATTTCAACCACAGCTATTGGACCTGAAATTGGAATTAATTTGGGAAATTCTGTGGCCAACTGTCATAATTAGGCCTATAAATTTACCATAATTGTGAGTTCGACTATAAAAAGTGAGTATAAGTTCATAAGATGTCACAATAACCCATAACAACAAACATTGACATTATAAGATATTGTGACATCTTATGAACTTATAAATATTGATAGAAAAATGTACAAAAGGGAGACAGACTGAATAGTCTAAACAAAAGGGCCAACTGATAAAATTCAAGGACTGCTTTAAGTTCATGCCTGGTAAACAAGAACAGCGTGAGACTGAAAATCAGTGAACCAAAATTGGGATATTG
Organism: Trachemys scripta elegans; assembly: GCF_013100865.1. Classification (NCBI taxonomy): domain Eukaryota; kingdom Metazoa; phylum Chordata; order Testudines; family Emydidae; genus Trachemys; species Trachemys scripta. The sequence goes on from NC_048299.1 coordinate 251,885,961, forward strand.
GATATCAGGGCTGAATGGTAGACAAAATAACGAGGATGGGCTATTCTGCCCATCACTCACTCTTGGGGTCCTTAAAGAGACAAATTGGCTACTGAAGCAAGCTTCACCATCAAGGCTTCCACCCCCAACATCTCCTGGGACCTTGAATCTTCTTCTTCCTAATCCTGAGAGATGTCTTGACCGGACCAGGCCAGAGAAAGGGAACCAGATGACATCACTGCCTCTACCAGCTCTGTCTGAATCCCAAACACAACCTCGAATGGAGACTTTGCCTCCCTCCCCTCTGATGTGTCTGTTTCCTTCCCTTCTTTATTTCTTCTCTTTCCTGTCGCTCTTCTTTTTCCTTCTGTCTAACAAGAATCTGTCTTAGCCGACCAAGATTATTTTGCAACACTATCGTAAGCCTGTGACCAGAGAAGGGCAAATAAAGCAGTGCCCTAAACTGTAAAAGTTAAATTATAAGACTTTCAATTGGATACGTTATCACAAATACTCATAAGTAAAAAAACAACATTTATAAGTATATATAAATATTTACATCTGGAATATATGGGCTTCTAGCCAGATAGGAGAAAACATACCTCAGGCAATGAGACTGCATATTTTCTACATAATGAAAATCTGCTTACAAGGGGCGAGAAAAGTATACATCCTATTGCTTTAAACAAAGACACAAACAAAGACACAAAAACAAAATAACTAAAAACACAATATTAGTGTTAGTAGGAGAGTTATGGAAGTAACTTTCAGTCCTCCTGCAGAGTCAATAAAAATTCATATCCCGCATGCCTACATCTCCACCCTAGGAGCAATGAAATTATATACTGTGAATATCTTGTATAGTCGTAGGAACTGTAGAACCATTGTCTTATTTCCACAACTACCCTGAGAAAGGGTATAAAGTATAACAGCATCAATGAGCCAGGAAAGGGAAAATTAATTAATTAGTCAGCAAGATGCAACTGCATTATTTCAACAAGAGACGGCAACATACAAAGAAGCACTTTAAAAGAAGACATTCCTAGTTCACTAGAAAGAGTCCCCACCCTACCCACTTCCCGCATACACAGTGGCCATAATTCTATACTGATTTACACTCTGTGATGCCCCACTGAAATCAATGGGGTAGTGTCTCTATGTTTCCAGTATACTCACCATCACCAAAAGGTTCACCTTGACTATTAATAAGTTTCTCAGACTTTTTTAAATGCATAACTTGGAGATTATGGGGTGGATTGCACTAAATATTGTACATATACAACAGTGTTATTGTATTAGCTACATTCGGAATAGTGGGACTCATTTCATTAAGAACTCATTGTTTTGTTTTTACTGTCCTCATTTTTCACTTTTATTTTTTATTTTACTTCAATTTTTTGGGGATCCCTCAAGGGAGAGTTTTTCATTGCCTTTCTTTTTAAGCAAACTTACTTAAGTAATAAAATCTTAAATGACAGACACACCGTATTATCTGTGGGTGAACACTTTTCAGAAAACAATCACTCCACATCTGACCTCTCAGTCCTCATCCTCAAAGGAAATCTGCACAACACCTTCAAAAGGTGAGCCTGGAAATTTATATTTGTAACTTTGCTAGGTACGACAAATCATGGATTCAATAAAGGCACTGAATTTATGGCTCATTACACTCAGTAACCTACTAACCGTTTTTTGTCCTACAACTGTGAGGTGTTAACTGCCCACTTCACCTTAAAAGGTCTTTTGCAACATGTGTTAACTCCTTTGCTTACAATCTGTTTCACCTTGTATTTAGCTGTGACAGCCTGGATATGTCTGCACTTCAATAAAACACCCGCTGTTGGCCCACATCAGCGGACTTGGGTTGTGGAGCTATAAAATTGCCGTGTAGACATTTGGGCTCATGCTGAGCCATCCAGGGTCCCAAAGCATGGGTGTTTTATTGCAGTGTAGACATACCCTCTGAGTACATTTTCTAGACCTGAGGAAGAGCTCTATGTAAGCTCAGAAGCTTCTCTCTTTTGCCAACAGAAGTTGGTCCTATAAAAGATATTACCTCACCCACCTTGTCTGTTTAAGTGAAATAAGTGAGTTTTTCTAAGATTATTAGGTTCTAAGGGTAACCCACAATTTCCCTGGCAATTTTTAGGCAATCATTAAGAGTTTCAGAACATTATGTATTAATCATTTGGTCAGAACTTATGTCTGAATTAATTGTTTTTATTAGAAACAAATCTAAATCAGACTTCTTTGTATTAAATTTGGTGGTCTGCTATAATGCAACAGTAGTCATTGAAGTAGGTAGCTTGGTTTCAGTTACAATACGTCACAAACGATCAGTGCTAGAAGTAGGTGCGCCATAGCATTGAGGGGAGGATGGGAGTGCCTTTCTTTCCAAGGGATAGACACTTGTTTCTAACTATGGTAGTTGCAAAGACTCAGAACTGAAATAATATGTTTAATGGGGATTAGTTCAATATTAATTGAATAATATGGATGTTAGCCATAAGGAATCATCCATATTTTATGAAAGTTCAGGGGAGTTTGGATCCATGAATTTGGCTCAACCCATTATAGTGGTAAGGAGATAGGGACAAGTTGCAAAATTCTAACCAAGAGCCAGACATTGATCAGAACATCACCAAATTCAGGGTTTTTCACATACAGAGTTTTAGGTTGGGCCCATCACTAACATATAACACCGATTTTACATGCACATCCCTACAAAGCACTGAGTACTGATTTTCTACTTTTTCACTGTATATCTTTGTGTTTTCCATAGGTTACCAAGATGCTGGCTGTGGTTGTGATCCTGTTTGCATTTTTATGGATGCCCTATAGGACACTGGTTGTTGTAAACTCCTTTCTCTCCAACCCTTTCCAAGAAAATTGGTTCCTATTATTTTGTAGAATCTGCATTTATCTAAATAGTGCCATCAACCCCGTGATTTACAATCTCATGTCCCAGAAATTCAGAGCGTCCTTCAAGAAACTTTGCAATTGCCAGCAGAAAAAGTCAGAGAAACCTGCCAATTACAGTGTGGCCCTAAACTACAGTGTCATCAAGGAGTCTGATCACTTCAGCACTGAACTAGAAGACATTACTGTCACCAATACCTATCTGTCCTCTACAAAAGTGTCCTTTGATGATACCTGTTTATCCTCTGAGGTAACATTTAGCAGAAATTAATACATTGTGTATATTTAGTATATAAGGAACCAGATCACAAAAACCCTCATCTGGTGTAAATCAGCACAACTCCATTTACTTCAATGAAGCTACACTAATTTATACCAGCTGAGTATCTGGGCCCAAAAAATTTCTGTGAAGATATACAAGGAGAGTTGAAAACACATTTGCACCTGCAGACAGCAGAAAGATAGAATACTTTACCCTAGTCCATTAGCAGAAAGTATTCTTTACCTTTAAGAACTATTCTGAATGTTCTTTTTGCAGATTTAAAACTAAAATTCACATTAAAAGTTATGAAATATGCAAATATTTTGCAGTCCAAAATTTCACCTATTGTTCCATTTTGTGAATTTACCATTGATGGCTTCCTCAACTACTTTCTTATTTTTTGAAGCATTTTTCCTGAATTTTTGCAGTTGTTTGATACATTTCACAAATTTCTTCTCAGATATCATGAAACTTCCTAATTTTGTTAAGCAAAAAAAAAAAATTTGATAAAAATTGCTCTTGCTAAGAGTTGGGATTATTTTTTGTTGTTGTTTTCCACAAAAACAAAAAACATCAAGTTGTCACAACACATTTTATATGCAAGTTCTGCAATTGCCAATTATCTACAAAGTATCTGCTAGTGAACAGATGCTGCCTTTATACATTTGGCAGCTGTCACGTGTTTAAAAAATATTGGAAATCAAACTTTTGTGCAAATAAAAGAAAAAGAGAAGCATTCGTTTTTTTCCAGAAGTGTACAGTGCTATGCTTTTAAAGCACTAGACTTACCAGAATGACAGTCAACACTGCATTGGCTGAGTGGGAATCAAATCATCTTCTCCTTACCAAATGAATTGGAGTGAAATTCTTCCCCGCCACACTAGGCCAAAAAGCCCAGTCATGCAAGGTACTGAGTTCCCTCAGTTCTCATTGATGGAATGCAGCTATGGGAGTTCAAGGCACTCAACACCTCACAAGAGGTGCTCACCATCTTGCAGGATCAAGCCATAAGTCCGCTTCATGGGTTGGTGGAAGGCTGTGCAATTTACTCCATCTGTGGTCAGAAAATGGGGCAATGGTTCAGCCCATGCGTGGCTGTTATTCTGACTGTTAGACTGGAATAGGGCTGCAAGCCTTATGTACTTCATATGAGTACACTGGAGATATCATGAGCATTTTATTGTGACCCCAGTGGTTCCGCCTCTGTCCGGCCCCAAAAGTCCCATTCATGGAGACTTATGCACAGCTGGCATGGATCCAGCTCCTCTGCATGAAAGAGGTGTGGCATTTTCTTGTGTGCCCACTTTGCAACAACTTACACACTGCCCTGACACACATCCCGTGGCTAAATACCACAATTTAGAGGTACGGTAAACTATGCTTTCCTCATCTCCTACACCAACATAACTGACACAACTCAAGAGGTGCTAATTTCCCAGACAGCCACATAAAATAGAGCTCTGTGAATAATTGATTCGGTTCACTGACAACTCCTTTTGGCACAACCCAAAACCAACATTTTTCAAAATTCTCAGTGATTCAAAGTTAAAGAACAATTGTTTTGGGTCAAATGAAATGTTGACCCAAATTAAACATTTCATTTTGATCTCAAGTTGCTTTTTACTTTAAAAAAATAAAATGGAAGGAAATTTCTAAACTAAAAGTAATCCTGAATAAAAAAATTCAGAACATTTCATTTCAAAAATGTCAAAAATGAAACATTTTGATTTCTTTGGATTTTTGTTTTGTTTGTTTGACTTTTTTCCGCATGAACAATTTGGGGGTAACCAACATGAATTGGTGAAACATTTTGGTGTCACTTAAGCTACATTGTTTGCCAACAAGAAGTTTTGGCCAAAACATTTACCAGGATCTAATGGTCAATAATGTTACTGGCTTTGTGATAGCTTTTCATGCAGTATGACTGAAATAGTGTCATGTTCCCATTTACTCCTCTGATCTCACAACAGATGATTCACAGAGTAACTATTTTTTCCATGTCCTTTTACAGGTGATGTGAGAATGAAGAAAGATGTTTCTCTTTCCATGCTGCTTCATCTCTCTTAATTTCAGGCCTAAGGCTTATGCCATTCTGGATCACTCTGGTCTTTATTAATATTTTGATGCAATATTTACGACACCCTGTGTTAAACCAAGAGTTGTTTCTGCTCACAGCATCCAGGAGCTACTGTACATCTCTACACGCCTGTCTTCATCAAAATACCTAAGTGTGTGTGTAACTTTACCATGAGAGTTGACTTCAGTGGGATGACACATTTGCTTAGTGTTACATGTATGCTGAATTGTGGCCTACGTTCTCACGCTCTCTTTTAAAAGCCCAGGTGCACTTTAGCACTGATCCTGCAATCTTTACTCAGGCAAAACTCCCATCTGACATCATGAATCATCGATTCAGAGTTCAGTGGAGGTTTTCCCTAAGCAGAGACTTCAGGATCAGGCTCTGTTTATGCTGATCTATCAAATGCAGCAAGAAGTTTGCAAATGTATTTTCTCTGCCAGTGAAATCAAACTAAACCTGATGTCCGTCTGACAAAAGTAGGCTGATCTGACTGTGACAATTCTAAAAGTACAATGTCTCCATGCTCAAACCTGCAAGGCAGTGAATGCCTCCTGAAAGGTGCTGAACTGAGAGCACTCATCACTTTTCCTGGAGTACTCAGTCAGAATCTCGCAGGCTATTTGACTAACATTGAAAAGAAATGTAACTATTTTTTTGAAGGAACAATCTTGGGTCAAAGGTTAGAGAACAGCCAGAACCATTACTGGTTACAGTTATTGTCTAGCATAGACTCCCTAATTTCAGACTAGAGTGAATCTAATTGTAAGATCATGACACACTTTAATGAATAGATTTCTGATGGTAAAGAGCATAAAATCCATTTTCTTACTTTTCATAGCATGAAATAGGAAGAACGTTCAATAAATTCACAGCTGGGAATAAACAAGAAAACAAAATCTGTATAAAGCCTTTCAAAGTCTTACATTTTAACTAGTTGGTATACAGACACAACACTTGACATGCAAGTGTCTACTCATACTCAATCCTGTGTATACTTGTTATGTGCTGAAAAGTACTGGAGCAGACTTAGACGTTCTGCTAGTTAATTTTATCTTGGCTCAACAGCAAACCCCTCTCAGATAGCTACAAGTGGATTGAAGTTTCAGTATTGATAATGCCTAGCACTGGTTGGGAAAAAGAAGGAGAAAAATTTGGTGAAAAAAAATCCAACTTTTTCCTATTTGCTCTGAACATTTAAAGTTTGAAATTTCAAAATATTTCAAGATTTCTCCTAAAATTTAATTTAAAAAAATCTGCAATATTGTAGGTTCTTCTTCAGGGCCGGCTCCAGGCACCAGCGAAGGAAGCAGGTGCTTGGGACGGCCAGTACAAAGAGGCGGCACTCTGTTCGGTATCGGGGCGGCACCTTCGGGTCTTCGGCGGGAATTCGGCGGCGGGTCCCTCAGTCCCTCTCTTCTTCTTTGAGCTGCCGCCAAAGTGCCGCCAAAGAGGAAGAGATGGAGTGAAGGGCCCGTCGCTGAAGAATGAAGCGGCGCGATTGAGCTGCCGACGATCAGCTTTTTTTTTTTTTTTTTTTTGCCGCTTGGAGCCGGCCCTGTTCTTCTTAAAACTCTCCCTTATGTGAAGTCATTTTTTTTTTAAATGGAGCATGATGAGTCTTTTCAGTCTGATTTACCTCATCAGCGGGCTTGGAAGAATTAGATTAGAATTTAGATGGGTAAATGTTGGTGTCACGGGGTCACTCACCACACTGGTGCCTCCTGCTGGGCGTTTTGGGAATTAGCTCAGTCCCAGCAGGTGCACTCCTGGGGAGTAGTGGCTCTGCCATCCTTGCCTCCTCCGGCAGACCTGTTACAGCTCCTTCCTCTCAGCATCTGCTTCGTGGCACAGCCCTCTGGCTGTGTCACCATCCGGTTTCTCCCCCTTCCAGGGGACTCCTCGAACAAGAGTCCAGCCACAGTCCACAGCCAGGCCACTCCTTCAGCGGCTAGTGGGGGGGCAGGCCCAGACCCACCCACTACTCTGGGCCCCAGCCCAGGTACCTTGCAAACAGCAGCTTCCTGCTGCCTCTTCCTTCCAGCTCACTGTCTCTATTCCCTGGACCACTTCCCCACAGCCTCAGTTACTTCTGTTCCTGCCTCTGGCTCCAGCTCCTTTGCCCTCTTTCCAGGGCTTTGAGCCTGTAAATCCTGGCAGCCTGCCAGGAACCCTCTAGGAAGCCAGTCTTCTCCCTAGGGCTCCCTGCAGCAGACTCCCTCAATCTGGTCTGCAGCCCTGATTGGCTGGTCCAGCCACTGCCCTAATTGCCTGCAGCTGGGGCCCTAATTTGGCTGTTTCCCCTGCAGCCCCTCCTTTGGCTGCCTGCCGCTCAGCCTCCCTAGGCTGGTTTTAACCCTCTCACGGCCAGTGCAGGGCAGATGCCCTGTCACAGTTGGTAAACATCGATTTCACCGCACACCTACAAACCAACGAAAAAGTATTTCCATCACTAATCATCAAAATGTACAGATAGGCAAATGCAAAAAATGCTGCTTGAGAACTTATTAGAGTTTGATTTCAGGATATTTACTTTATAAATTATGATGTGTGATATTGACAATTTGTGTTATAAAGCTTTACGTTTTTGAATCCCAGCATCTACTGCCACGAAATAATTATTGGCTGACCCCACCATTGTGTGCCACACACTCCAATTTGCCACGAGTGTAAAAATTTCAATGGATAAAAATGGAAAAATGCACAAACCCCATACTTTTGCACAACTGTGAAAATTTAAATTGATAAAAATAAAAAAAATCCTTAAAAATAAACATTGATATTGTCCGTCAAAACTGTACAAAAATAAAAATTGAATTCTGCCCATCTTACTAATCAACACAGGCCACCCTGCATATTTAACATTCTCTTTATTGAAATGCCCCCATCACTTTGGGAATCAAGAGAAAGGGAGTGTTCAGCATCATTAGGGTACTTGGGAAATAACATGGGGAAAAAATTCAAAATAGGCCACACAACAATCAAACAAGAAAACTCAGCAGAAGTTCAGCTGTCAGAACAGGAGAAAACAAGATTTCCTCTGTACAGAGCACTAGGTGATTATATCTCATGACAAAAGCCTTTTTAAGATTTAATACTGTATAGTGAAGATGTACAATATTAACAATTTTTTCCCCTCCAGGTTTGAAAATACAATTTCAGCTCTGTACTATTTCATTTTTCAATATAAGTGATGGCCTTAAACTATGGGTATCTGATCACAAGAGAAATTAAAAGGAACAGCCACCTGAGTAAGTTTCACAAATGACATAAATAAAATAAGATTTTCTGGGCAATCTTACATAGGCATTTATGTTTATTCAGCAGAGATGAAAAAATATAAAAGCAATTTTATAGTGCCATGCTATCAAAAAAATTCCAAGTAAGCAAAACCAAATGTATGGTCAAATCAAAACTGCAAAACTGGATTCATAGGTTATTCCTGAACTATAATAATCTGAATGTGTGTGTTGGAGGTATGGGGATAGGAAAAGGTAAAGTAGTGGATAACATCCTTTTGTTATATGTAATGTCAGGATCGTTTTCACACACCCCTCTATCCAGGTCCAATAAATAAAATAAAAGAGAAACTGAGTGGACATGATAGAACCAATGAATCTGCTGAATCAGAAACTAGTCTGCCTACTGTCCAGATTATTATTACTATATTAGACTGAAAGCCCATTGTGCTAAGCACTGTACAAATGCACAGGAAGATAAAATTTGAAACAAAGAGGCCATAAGTGAGTGTGATAATCAGTAGGACCGAAGATTAGCGGGAGGATGAGCATAATAATAAGTTCATCGCTAGCTATTCTCACAAGTTGTCATCTGAAAGTTTTTTGAAAACAAAGTCAGCAATCCTTAAGTGCCCCACAACCTAGCTACCATCAGCTAGCAAATAATAATTGAAGACCCTTAATCTGCAAAATAATTATGCAGATGCTTAACCCTATGCACTGTGACCCATTGAGTTTAAGTGCATCAGGTTAAGCATGTACATGTTTGCGGAATTGTAGCCTAAATATTTTTCCAGATTCCTGAGAATATGCTGAACTATCTTTATGTGATTTCTATGAAGCCAATCCTGTGTGTCTGTAACACGTAACCCTGTATCACATGGCTGCAAGTGTGAAAATAAGAACATAAGAATGCCCATATTGGTTCAGATCAATAGTCCATCTAGGCCAGTATCTTGCCTTCCAATTGTTAGCCTCTCTTTCTAAAAGTACAATTTTAGATTGCTTATGGTGATTATAAGTATTTAGGGGCAGATCTTATCCCCTCATCCCCCAATGGTTATGGAAATCCCTGAAGTCAATAAGAATGCTCACAATAGTAGCCTCTCCGCATAGTAGAAAATATGTGCAGGATCAGCCCTAAAAGCTTGCTAGAAACATGTATTAATGTACTGAACTATTTAAAAAATAAAATTAATTGTATATGATTTTTAACTTAATAATAAACATGTGTTCCCACCTGTTAGTGTACATTTAAGTGGTTATATAAAGCTCCAACAATTCATGTTGACTTCAAGCCTTATTAGTCTTATTGTACTTCAAACAAGATCTTAAATAGACTTTTTTATACAATGCCTTCTCTGTTAGATGAGAAATGATACTACAGTGCATAGTGAAACAAGCATTGACATTATAGATCAGTGGAATTATAGACCAGTAAGCCTAACTTCGATATCTGGAAAGACACTGAAACAAATTACTAAACAATCAATCTGTAAGGACATAGAGGATAATAGGGTTATAAGGAATAGTTAGCATGGATTTGTCAAGTGCAAATCATGCCAAACCAACCTAATTTCTTTCTTTGACTATATATCTTGATTTTAGTAAGGCTTTTGACAAAGTCCCACAAGACAGTCTCATAAGCAAACTACGGAAATGTGGTCTAGATGCAATTATTATAAGGTAGATGTACAACTGGTTGAAAGACCATACTCAAAGAGTAATTATCAACAGTTCGCTGTCAAACTGAGTGGGCATTTCTAGTGGAATCCTGCAGGAGTCAATCTTGGATAATGGATAATGGAGTGAGAGGATGCTTATCAATGTAGTGGATGACTCAAGCTAGGAGGGGTTCCAAGCACTTTAGACAGCAGGATTAGAATTCAAAATGACCTTGACATATTAAAGAACTGGTCTGAAATCAACAAGAATTAGGAAGTTAAATCAAAGGCACAGCTGAAAAATATATATAACCCCCAGATCCTTTTCACCAGAACTATCACCTAACTGGTTAGATCTGAGGGTTATAGTGGATCACAAATTGAATATGAGCCAACAATGTGATGCAGTTGCTAAAAAGGCTAATATTATTCTGGGGTGTATTAACAGGACTATCATATGCAATACTCGGGTGGCAATTGTCCTACTCCACTCAGCACTGGTGAGGCCTCAGCTGGAATATTGTGTTAAATTCTGGGCACAATTCTTTAGGAAAGATCTGGATAAATTGGAAAGAGTCCAGATGAGAGCAACAAAAATGATAAAAGTTTAGAAAAACTGACCTATGAGGAAAAGTTAAAAAAAACTAGGCATGTTTAGTCTTAGGAAAAGAAGCCTGAATAGGGACCTGCTAATTGTCTTCAAATATGTTAAGGGCTATTATAAAGCGGACTGTGATCAATTGTTGTACATGTCCACTAAAGATAAGACAAGAAGTATAGAGCTTAATCTGCAATAGGGGAGATTTAGGTTAGATATTAGGAAAAACTTTCTAACTAAGAATAGTTAAGCTCTGGAACAGGCTTCCAAGGGAGGTTGTGGAATCCTTCCTCATTGGAGGATTTTAAGAACAAGTTAGACAAACTCCTGTCAGGGATGAGCTCCCTCAGAGCAGGAGGCTGAACTTGAAGCTCTCTCACGGTCCTTCCAGCTCTACATTTCTATGGGTCTATGATTATGCTGGAAAATTATGGTGCAGGAGTCAGAGAGACAGAGAAATTGAGTGACTGGATAAGTCAGATAAGGAACAGAGAGGAAGATGTGTATTTTTTCAGCATGGTGTTAAGAGGGGAAGGGTCAAAGTAAATATATTAGAAATCTGCTAACTGTAGAACATGCAGCATTTGGGGAGATAGGAAAGATAGAAACAATGAGTCAGATCTATCCCTGGGATAACACCAGCGAAACCGATGTTACACCTGGGATGAATTTGACTGGTAGTATTTGCCATACTGCATCAGGCAATTGGTGCATCAACTTCAATATCCCACTACTAGCCTTGACCAATACCTTATTTTAGAGGAGGCTGGGGGGTGGGAAACCCCACAGTACAGCTAGATACTTGTGCAGTGCTTTCCGTTGGGAGAAATCTTCCTTTGTGACCCATGCAATGACAAGCTTATGTTCTCCCAAAGCAGAATATTTTATTTCTCCGTATTGCAACATGTATACTTGAAAATATTGTTGTTGATCTGAAATATATCCCATTCCTTTAGTTCTCCTTGTCAGAGGTTGCAATGAGAGCTGGAACTGGGTACATGTCCACATTTTAAAATCTATTATAAAAGTCAACAAACAGAAGAAAAACAAACCACATACAACTACATTAAAGTTATGTTATTGTATGAAAAGTAAGAGTATTGAGAGCTGAGCTAAACATTCTTGAGTCACTCTGAGCCAAACCTGCTCTTATTTTTACTGCTTTCAGGGCTTTGATTTCACTGGAATTACTCTGAATTTACACCAGCACAAATTTGGCCCTTAATTTATACTTTTGCCAAAAACTGAATAGCATTGGTTTTAGCACATATTTCCATGTTCTGTGAGTTCAAATTAGGCCCACATCTTAATGGTGTATCAACAAAGCCTCTAAATTTGTACCCACAATTTTGCATGCACAATCATTTGGGCCTGCAATAAACAACAACAACAACAAATCATTTGCATGCCTAAAATCTCTTTTGCAGACAGAAATGATTACACATGTAAAACTGTGGGCACAAGTGATTTTGCACACATTATGTGTGCACTTTAGATGCTGTTTTTGAAAATATGGACCTTTGTTTTAGATTCATTTGTTGTGATTAAATATAGATATGTACGCATTATTCATAACCTGTATTTTAATTTTATATGCATTACAATTAACAATTTAGAATTTGTGCCCCATCTCATTCTAAATATTGTGACTTATCAATTTCTTTCTTTGCAGTTTTGTTTATAACACTGATCTGCTTTTTTCATCCTTGTACAGATTACACAGAACAGATTAGATACGATACCATGTTTCATTTATACAGTTGTTTGAGTGTAATCTCAATAATAGTACTACAGAAAAACTTGTCTGCTTGAACTGAAAGAGACTATATGTCATAACCAAATGGAGTAGTTAACTATTTATGTTCAAATATTATTGCTTAGAAAGTTACTTAGCTTATGTTTACGACATTCAGTTTGGAAGTGATGTCTTGAATGATAGTAATGTTGCAATATCTATCTAAGTGAATTCTCAGTGAATGAAATTCGTATAAAAAGAAGACGGGATTAGTGCATTGATATTTAGACATATAATTTTAAACATGATGGTTGGTTAGATACAGCTCTAGCATCTACTCTCTGGAAGTACAGTCTGTATGCAAATTGAAGTTCTTATACAGATTTTACTGGAGAGCAAATACAATACCCTGCACTTCAGTACAATTTTCTTTACACACAAGTACTCTCAGAATAAAAAAAGAATTAGTGTAGCTCTTTCAGGTCAGAGTTAAGGTTAGCGCAAAGCAGTTCTGTTTAATTCTAAAAGGGTCTGATCAAAAGGGTCTCCCATTAAAATCAATGGCATAACTCCCATTGACTTCAGCCATGCAGGTTCAAAGCCTAATACAACAACTGACTGAAGGACTGGTTCTGAGGGGCACTAAGCACCAGTAACTCCTATTGCACAGCACCTACTAGGATCAGTCCTTTAGCCTTTACAAGCATAAAAGAGGTCCTGATTGTTTTTTAAAAACACATACACAAAAAACAGGCCTGAACTTTACCACTATGGAACAAACTAATTATTTCAACAGTGCATAAATATTTGAAGTAAAAGTTGCTGTGAATTTTAACAATATTGTATGTGCTTCTTTATTTTCTGAATAGTGTATGAATTCTATTATGTATTTGTATTGTTTGTTACAAATTGTGGTGAAATTGCAAAATGATCATTGACTGTTTTGTCACATCCTCAAAAACCAAAATTGTTGTGTTACACTCTTTTTTCATAACTTACTGTTTTCTAAAGGGCCTTCAGCTAGCTCTGGGTAATCCTAATGCATCAAACTAAGCTGAATTGGATCAGTCCAAATCGTCAGGATGCCAGATTCACCTGGTATGAGAGTGGATTTTTGGAAACCTACGTATTTATTTGGATGTTTCAAAGACTGAAGCTATTGAAAGACTCCGATTTTGTCTCCCACCCAGCTTAGTATTGATCTCATTCTGTTACTGCATGTGGCTCATAAGGAAGTTATGAATAAAATCCAGAAATCCGTCAGTGCCGATGTAGAAAAATGTGCTTCTGATTAGTGTAGTCATTCTAATGAATTTGTTAAAAACAAAACAAATAAACATCTTTTATGCTTCGATATGTGCCATTGTAAAGATTCTTTGTCACAGGGATTTTTTGTCGCATCTCTAATAAAGTGTCAAATTAACTAATTATTCTGCAGCTTTATTTGTAAAATATAAATTAAATAATATATTTTGCTTGCTTTACTACCTAATAGCATGGAAAGGTAGTTCACCTACCCCCATCATGTCTGAGAATTGTGAAGAAAAGTAAGGTGGTTCCCAGCTTGCTACAGGGATACCAGATGATTTTAAACAGAAGCAAGACTTAGAAGCACTGATATCTGTGACAGGAAACCCTATAAAAGTGCAGTGCTTTGGTGCAGAAAAACAGCCACAAGCTGAGTTGCTTATATAAATTTTGTATTTTTAGGATCATTCATTACACCTGGTCAAATACCAGAAAAATGGATCAGTTGAATATACGATTCCATAAAATGCTAAGTTTCAGAGTAGCAGCCGTGTTAGTCTGTATCCGCAAAAAGAACAGGAGTACTTGTTAGTCTCTAAGGTGCCATAAAATGCTAAATGTGTCCAGTAATGTGGTCAATGAATAGCTTTCAACCAGCTTTATGAGTTATGTAATACAGCTGGGGTGCATGGGACTGTACAGATGTATAGAAAAGCCGGTTGCCTGCCAAAAGAAGTTAGGACTATTAACGGCACAGAAAGTTAAGCACACACAAAATCTTCACATGACTGGGGCCTATTGGTGCCAATGTTACAAACACCCATATGAGTAGTCCCACTAAACTCACTAGAGTAAAGTTACTCTTGTTCATGAGTGTTTTCTGGGTCAGACCCTAAATTAGAAAGAATATTATTCTTTATGTGTTGAGTACTGATGGTGGGGTTGGGCTTGTGCTAAGCAGAACATAAAGCAACACACAGTCTCTGCCTCAGGATGCTTACAATTGTAACACCGACAGACCCCAGTTGGCAGCGGGCAGGATCAAACCTGGGTCCTCTGGAGCTAAATGCATGAGCCTCCACTGCATGAGCTAAAAGCCATATGGCTGTTAGCTAAGGCTGTAGAGCAGTCTCATTAATCTCTCTCTCTCTAAGTGGTCTCAGTGCCACTAGATGGAACAGAACACTGCACCCGGGAGGTGTGTGGGTTACACAATCAAACAGAAAAAAGCACCAGGTGAACCTGTTGGATAGATGCATAGTGGCGCTGCACTTACCTTTCTGTTGCAAGGTGGTAAAACTTTTGTTGTTATTGCACAAATTACATTAGACTGGCCTTTGCAAAAGAACATTTAGAGAGAAAATGGGTTAGAGTTTTCTACACCACGTCCAGATCCCATTAATTAAACTCTTCGAAACCTCCAAAGTGTTTCCATTCAGGTGTGAGTTGTGGTTTTGGTGAACGGTCATTTTGGCCTCTTTCATACGCCACTCCATTCCTGACTAGTATCTGATGTCTCATTTCCCCTTATTGCAAGAGCAAGAAGCATTTAAAAATGTTTTGACACAGTGAAGCATTCAACATGTTTGGAATATATCTGTCACAGCACACGTCACTATGTTAAATTAGATTCTGACACTGGGCACATTTCCCTTTTGATTGCCTCTGCTCCCTAAGATTATTTCCTGTAAAGTTGCCAAAGAGTATCAATTAACTAGCTAGAGAGCCTTTGGAAAGACAACTCCTACAATGCCATAAGTATAAAATATATAAGCTCCATTCCTTTATGCTGAGAGATTTATTTTTATACTACAAATACCCTGGGTTTTAACTCTAAAGTACAGTGGAATAGTATTTGATTCTATTCACCCAATGCTCAATATCATCAAGTTTGTTTAGCAGAAAAATATACTGTATTTCTTTCCTAAAAGCCTTCTAGTGATAAATAGAATTGGCAGAAATTCAAAAAAATACTGGCAGGACTCAATCATAGAATCATAGAATCATAGAATATCAGAGTTGGAAGGGACCTCAAGAGGTCATCTAGTCCAACCCCCTGCTCAAAGCAGGACCAATTCCCAGCTAAATCATCCCAGCCAGGGCTTTGTCAAGCCGGGCCTTAAAAATCTCCAAGGAAGGAGACTCCACCACCTCCCTAGGTAACGCATTCCAGTGTTTCACCACCCTCCTAGTGAAATAGTTTTTCCTGATATCCAACCTGGACCTCCCCCACTGCAACTTGAGACCATTGCTCCTTGTTCTGTCATCTGCCACCACTGAGAACAGCCGAGCTCCATCCTCTTTGGAACCCCCCTTCAGGTAGTTGAAGGCTGCTATCAAATCCCCCCTCATTCTTCTCTTCTGGAGACTAAACAATCCCAGTTCTCTCAGCCTCTCCTCATAAGTCATGTGCTCCAGACCCCTAATCATTTTTGTTGCCCTCCGCTGGACTCTTTCCAATTTTTCCACATCCTTCTTGTAGTGTGGGGCCCAAAACTGGACACAGTATTCCAGATGAGGCCTCACCAATGTC